>NC_090172.1:24797435-24942435 GCF_024679245.1 Pseudorasbora parva
CTAAGGCGTCAGAAGGAGACTCTTTTCCTTTTCTTTTTATTGTTCATCTCTCTCGCTTGAGGATGGCCATTTTCACCATAATCCTGTCACTTGGCTCCCTCTGTTTGAGGCTGATATTTTAATTTACGCTTGGCATGCTGCTCTATGGGCCTTGAAGGCTCCTGTCCAGGCTACCACAATGAGCTCGTGCTATGATAAAAAGCAGGTGGCACCATTACTGTTGTGATTCACAGGTGATGCAAAGCTGCAGAAGTCGACCTGATGTCGGTCCGCTAGGTTCACAGCTGTTTGCTCTGAGATAGCATCCCTGGTCTCCCCTGGTGACCATCGACCCAATCCCCGTTTGGAGCATTTTTCTCTTAGTATGAGAGATTTCAGCAGTTTGAGTCCAAATAGATATATTCCTTGATTTCTTCAAACCTTCCTCGGTCCTCAGTCTCTCCCAGCACCACAGAAAATCTTGCCAACTGATTTTACAATTAAATCACACTGGAGATCACCTTAATGATTTCTGAGCGTTTTGGGTAATTTGGAACACTTACTTTATTTCATCCTGGCAGAAATTCCAATCAGACATAGTGACAGACTGAGCTCTGGATGTCAGCAATACATTCTCTCAGTAATCAGCCCGTGGCTTTAATAGCCTGAACGTGCGGCAGAACCAGGAGCAGTGATGAGGCCCCTGATTAAGAGAGCCGTGCTCCACAGAGCCGTAAAGGACCAGAACGGAAGCAGAGACACCATTTTCTCCCCATATGGCAGTGGGCAAGTCTTCATAACTCACACTAATAAATACAGGAAAGAGAAAAGAGACTTGGGAATTACTGTGAGGAAGAGGGATGAAGGGAGAAGTGTGAGGGGAAATGATAGACAGACAGACAGACAGATAGATAGATAGATAGATAGATAGATAGATAGATAGATAGATAGATAGATAGATAGATAGATAGATAGATAGATAGATAGATAGATAGATAGATAGATAGACAGACAGACAGACAGACAGACAGACAGACAGACAGACAGACAGACAGACAGACAGACAGACAGATAGATAGATAGATAGATAGATAGATAGATAGATAGATAGATAGATAGATAGATAGATAGATAGATAAAGATTTTTAAGTATTTTTCCCTCGTAAAATCAATATTTTCAAGGTACATAATGCATAATATATATGAATCATAAACAAAACATCCAAACTATCAAGATAAGGTATAAAAACAGCACTAGAGGAAAATTCAGGAACTTTCAGGACTTGAGTCCTGAACATGAAATTAGTTGACTGCAGTATTTTATTTCAGCCACGATTTTTAACTCTTTCCTCGCCAAACACGGAATATTCCGTTATTTACAGAATCTCTTGATCGAAACACATGAGAGGAAAACAAGCGATCATATGTAAGCAAATGCATATGTACAATAACGCGATTATAAACTTTAAACAACATAAATCAAAACTAGTTAGAGTAATTTGTTATTTGAATCAACAATGGAGTTTAAAAAAATACAACGTGTTCAGTGGTTCAGGCTTTCTTAAGCTTATATGCGGAGGATGAAATCCAGCGGAAACTGGAATGTCGCAACTATCACACCGGACTAATTTGCTTTATCTTACGGTACGGTGCGGTACTAAAGACATGTGTGCCAAGCATGGAAAGCTCTGGCTATCCAAAGAGAGACAGAGTTTTTTTCTTGCTGTCATTCTTGCCCCAACTTATTCTAAATGTTTTCAGTGGCCCGTGATCTACAGTAAAAAAAAAAAAAAAAAATTACAGCAACTTGCAGCATTCACCTCATGAAGCTTTGGGCTTTGAGGTTATTCTAGTAGGAAAAATAACTGCTGACTTGTGTACTGCCCTTAATTTGCTGAGTGTTTGCTCACGACACAAAATAACACACACACACACACACACGCACACATATGTACACACACAGACAGGGATACGCACACACAGATAAACATGGCAGATGGCGTTGGACATTGTGTTGAGTTTCATAGGGACCTGCAAAGTCATTTGCCTTAGCAAAGGTCAATCCTCCCCTTATGACCAATTATCAAGGATTTTGCCTCTGCTGGGAGAAAAAAAAAGATCAACACCAACAACAGCAAGCCCACCTGTCTGAGAACTGGGTCTTATTTATTGTGGCTAATATACTTGTGCTGGGTTGAGAAAAAATGAGACCTGCATCTCATTTCATACGCTTCCTTCGTGTCTCTCACAATGCAACACAAATCTATTTAGGAACTACTGGAGTTGTCATTCAAATCGGGTGAAGGTGGCAATTATGGTTGCTGTCAGTGTGGTGCCTCTCTCTCTCTCTCTCTCTCTCTCTCTCTCTCTCTCTCTCTCTCTCTCTCTCTCTCTCTCTCTCTCTCTCTCTCTCTCTCTCTCTCTCTCTCTCTCTCTCGACCAATGATAGCCAGAGCTTTCTACGCTTGATGCCCGTGTTTCCTTCTGCCCCTAAACATGGCAATTACACCTCCTTTTATGTTCCTCTAGTCCAGGCCTGTGATAGTAATTCCAAGCCAATTTCAGCTGCTGTACTTCTCAGAATAACAGCTTGGCAGAGGGGTGTGACAATGTGTATGTTGAGCTGAAAAAACATGTTCAGAGATAACACACGCTCATGTACCATCTTTCATATCTGTGATGGAATGATATTTCTCCCAGTGGACATTATCCCCTGAGTGGTTTACAGTTTTGATATTCTGATCAAATATTAGGCTTCATTGTTTGTGCAATGTTTAATGTGGTTTTAAATGGAGCCTTTTAGTTTAATGAAAACAGTATTTGTTGCGAAATGATTAAGATATTTGCATTTCAAAATCAGTTAAAAATAATAACAGAAAGAAAATCCTCCACTGAATTTATGTATTTTAGCTGATGCTGTATGTAGCATAAATGTTTCTTCAAATTTAAATCTAATTAAGATGTGTTTATTCATTAATACAACCTAATTGTGTTTCTGCCCAAAATTGATTACTTAAATTATAAATTATATCATCAGCCAGCTAAAGCTATATTTAGAGTATATTTTTGGCCAGTGTAACTAAAATTATGAGCATCTTGTAGCTTGACAAGTTTGAAAGTTGCTTTTCCCACACTGCGAGTAACAAGCACAAAACTCCTCTAATGATTGAAATGTCCTTCATTTCAAGTCGACAGTTCTAGACTGGACCATCTGTCTTCCCTAAACCACTCCCTACTACCCTGGGAAATATCTTATACTTCTATGTACCACTTTACTGACAAATCGCTACAATAACTATCAAAACTCACCACCACAAGCTTCAAAGATGACTCACTTTATCACCATACATGAACCTTAAAATAGACACCCCTGCATGGTCACTCTTATCAAACAATTGCATTGCTTACTCAGGTAAATATATCCAGTACTTACAGAGGCTTTGTTAGGATTAAACATTCGGTGTCTTGTAATATTATGTCATGGTGTGTCTGTTAAAATATTTTATCAACAGATTAATGTGAGTACTCTGCCATCAACCAATTATGGAATTAGCCATTTTAATAGAGTGCAACCGTGCTAGCCCACTTTTTAAGCAGCCTTGTTAAAGTTTTTTTTTTTCTTCTCATTTATTTTCCCCATAGGAATTAGTTCAAGGCATGAATCAATCCAACCAGTTACAGTTGAATCCCAACATTACAAACTCTGATTTGAAGCAAGAAAGCATTTGAAATCTGACAAAAAGACAAAGAAACAAGACTGTATAAACAGCTTTAATGAAGGAAATAACTACACTGAATACAAATATAAATGCAACACTTTTTTACTGAACTTAAAGATCTAAGACTGGTTCTATGTACAAAAAAGCCCCATTTCTCTCAAAAATTCTTTGCTAGTGAGCACTTCTCCTTTGCCGAGATAATCCATCCACCTCACAGGTGTGGCATATCAAGATTCTGGTTAGACAGCACGATTATTGCACAGGTGTGCCTTAGGCTGGCCACAATATGACATGTCCGATGTGTATGCTGGCCATGCAAGATCCTTGCAACATGGGGCCGTGCATTATCATGCTGCAACATGAGGTTATGGTCATGGATGAATGGCACAACAATGGGTCTCGTCACAGTATCTCTGTGCATTCAACATGCCATCAATAAAATGCACCTGTGTTCATTGTCCATAACATATGCCTGCCCATACTATAACCCCACCACCATGGGCCACTCGATCCACTACGCTGACATCAGCAAACCGCTCACCCACACAACGCCATACACGCTGTTAGATACTAGTCCTTCAGGTCTGATCACACAGAAGCCTACTGTAGCTTAGATTGATGAAAAACTTAATGAGCAATGGAAGAAGGTTGCCCACCCCAATGTTATCTGTGTTGTTTCCCTTTGGAAGAGATGGCAGCATAATGCACTATGGGACGAAGTCAGTGTTATACTCTGGGCAATGTTCTGCTGGGAAATCATGGGTCTTTGGATTCTCAATGACACTTTAAAATGTACCACCTACCTGCAGATTGTTGAATATCACATACACCCCTTCAAGGTGGCATCTTTCAGCAAGATAATGATCAGGAATAGTTTAAGGAACACGACAAAGAGATCAAGGTGTTGTCTTGGCCAAATTTCCCAATCTCAATTGGTGCCAGATATCACAGGACACGTTCAGATTTTTGCTCTAGAGTTGTTTTGTGTGCATTTCTTTGGAGAATCATGGGTAAATTATTGTTATGTTATATATTGTTATATTATGATTATGTTATATATTATGTTATATAATTATTGTTATGTTATATATTGTTATATTATGATTATTATTATTTTTCAGGAAACATGATTAATGTTTTAAATTAAAAAAAATATATATATTGTTTTTTACTTCCTTAAGAATATTAATTGATAAAAATAATAGTTTGTTACATTTGTATAGCGCTTTTCTGGGTAGTCAAAGCGACTTACATGGAGGTGGGGGGGGGGGGGGGGGGGCTCCTCATCCATCACCAATGTGCAGCATCCACCTGGATGATGCAGCGGCAGCCATATTGCACCAGAACGCTCACCACACACCAGCTCATTGGAGAAGAGGAGACAGAGTGATTAAGTCAATCAGTACACTAAAACAATGTTGGGTTAAAAACAACCCAAGTTGAGTTGAAAATGGACAAACCCCGAAATTGGGCTGTTTGAACCCAGTAAATGGACCCAATCAAACAACCCAATTTCTGGGTTTGTCCATTTTCAACCCAACTTGGGTTGTTTTTAAACCAGCATTTTTAAGAGTGTATAATGGCTATGATTAGGGTACCATGATGAGCATGATGATGGACAGAGGCTAATGGGCAAATTTGGAAAGGATGCCAGGGTCACACCCTTTTTTTCCTTTTTTTTCTCAAGGAGATCCTGTGATTTTTTTATGATCACAGAGAGTCAGAACCTTGTTTTAACATCTCATCGGAAGGATGGGACCCCCAACTGAAAATCTATAGAGTGCAGCAGTTGGGTTCTCAACCTTCCGATGAGATGTTATATACATTTATTGTGTAATATACTATACTTAGGATATGCTTTTTTATGTTGCTTTTATAAATCCATGGTATCATTTGCATTTCCCATTGGTTTCTTTGAGATCAAACTTAAATTGCATGTAACATAATTGGGAGTTTGTTGTATTTATCAGGAAATCTCTTTCATGAATAAGCCTCGAGATAGAACGATTTATAGTGTGGCGTTTATGCTTTGGTACAAAGAGAAGCAAGTTCGAGGGTATCCTCTTCCATTGCTTTTTAACTGATACAGATAAAAACAAACAGATAAAAACAGATACAAATCAGAATGATCTTCCAATTAGACTCTCAAGAAAACTCACGACTGCAGCTTGAAAAGGTTACATGTTATCCCACACTTAAAACATGCTCATAAATGTCCTTCATTTATTGAAAACAGGTCCATTGTCCTTATTTTCTTCTGCAGAAGGTTAACAAACTTCTGTATTGCTCTCACATGTGAGTCATACATCTTTTTCCTAGCACTTTCCCCAAAAGAACCGACACACGTATATAGTTAGCATCCTCAAAATGATGTCCTAAGGGAAGAACAAAGGGGCACACCAGTTGTTTTCAGCTCTCCACTATTGATGAGTAGATAAATGTCACACTGGTATGTGCACTATAGGGAAGACGCATTGGCTTAGAACAGACTGCCAATAGTAACCTTTGCTGTCCTCTCCTCTGACTCTCTCTGGCTGGCTACAGCACACAATAATTGAGCTTGGACTATTGGGCCGACGGGCTGTGCGTGTGATTCCATGAGCATCTGCATGTGTGCATATGTATTGCGTGTGTCTAACAAAATGACACTCTTAAGCCATCAGATCACAGTCCAGCATATGCTAGAGACAGGCAATTAGATTGTTTGTATAATCTCTTTAAGACTTCTGGTTAATCTGGGTTGCCTGGTCGGGCTTCCTCCCGCTGAGCAGTGAAGGATTTTTTTTGGGGGGCTCATGTCTTTACAAAATGGATTTACACATGATCCAAAGACAAAAAGCTCATCCAAGCTGTCTTATGTTCCTTCTTTAGAAGATTAATCTCCAAATGTGTCTTAATGGACCAGTGTTTGAGTTTTTCAAGAGGTTCTTTATAACTAGAAAGACATATGGGGAGATTGAGAGAGTGAAAGGGACAGAGAGAGTGAAAAGAAATGGCTGTGAAAAGACATAAGCATTAAATAAATGTGTCTCATTTGAGTAAAGCATACCTTCTATTATCAGCTAAAGATATATTAGAAAATAGAAATATTTAGGTGGAAATGCTGTAAAGGCTAGCATTTTGTCTTTATTATATTCTCTTTCTAAACTTTATATATATATAAAAACAGTTTTTTTTGTACATAATGTATCCATAGAAATTTATACCAATCGTTTTACCATATTTTCCTTAAAAAAAAAGAGCAAACACTTCAATGTATAGTTGTCGTGGTCTTAAAATGGCAACCCTGTTACCAATATTTTGGGTAATAAAATGTGATCATTGTAAAGTGGAAATATCAATATTCAAGATCAAGATTCTTCCTAAGAGGCACTTTGTAGTTCATCAACCTTGAGCACAAAGCTTGTAAAGTCAAATTAAACAGTCAGCTCTCTCACCCTCAAGCTTTTAACCTTGCTGAAGGCACAATAACTTCTTAACATTTGTTACATATATAATATGTATATAATAATATGCTTCTTTGTTGTTGTTTTTTTCTTTTTCTTTTTCTTTTTCTTTTTGTCTGGAAGAATGTTTAAAATTGTACAAAATAATACTGGAAAGATCACCTTACTAACTGTAAATCAAATTTATTTTTGAGTTGGAAGTGATTCATTTTCATTTGAAACAGACACATTGTGAGAAGAAATGATGGGATATATTTAAGAGGCATTGCTCAGGAAAGCACAGGAACAATACGCCATGATGTACAAGGAAGAATAGAGTGAAGAAACCAAAAGGAGAATCTCATCCCTGGCCTCTTTCAGGCCAGCATTTAGAGATTTGTGGGAGTTTAGATCTTTGACCCCTCACGCATACTTTGAGCCCAAGGGCTCATATGACAGATGCACTGTCCTGACCAGAAAGAGATGAATGCTTTTGGAGGAAAAAAAGAATAGGGCTATCTTCTCCAAAGATGAGAGCGAGGGGGGAAAAAAAGGAAAAATGCCTCTCCTTTGTACATGTCACTCTGCCTTCTGTGCTACACTCAAACTCTGAGAAAAAGAAAAGAGAAAGAGAGAGAGCCAGAGGATTATGATGTTCCAATATTCTTTGTTTCATTCTTGGGATGATTTTCAGAGAAGAATGTGTGTTTTCTTTTGGCGTAGAGTCACATATGTGTGAGGATGAATTTTCGCTATCTCTCTCTCACACGCAAACACATATACAACTTTGTAAATGTAATCTTTTGGGGACTTTCAATCCCCATCTGTTATTCTTTGTATAGCAACACCAACACAGTCTCACTCCCTACTCGTCAAATGTCTGACGCATGGTCAAGGGACCATGGCGTCACTTTTGAACGCAATGGGTATACCTTTGGCGTTATTTTTCAACGTGCAGGGTAGTCCGATAGACTTCTATAGAACTCAACTGCGTTGAAATTTGACGTCTTGGGTCCGCACACCGCAACCCGTTGTCTGCCTTATGGGTCGACAGTACAATCAATAAAAATAAAAAGGAATAGGTTACAAAAACTATTTATGCCAGGGCGAGTCAAATGGTGGCCCCCAGATAATTTTTATCTGGCGCTCCAACTGGTTTTTGATGTTTAAAAACCCCCGCAATTGGATATCAAAGTGCCTATATAAAGGTTTGGCGCGTTCGTCTTCGGTGATTTTAACAACGCACATGATGTACAACCGCATTCAGCGGTGAGTTTAACAACGCTCAACTGCAGGTAAAACGGCATTCAAAGGTGAGTTTGATCTAAGCAACGCTCAACTGCAGGTAAAGGGGCATTAAAAGGTGAGTTTAACAACGCTCCAAGGCGCATGCAAGTAAGCAGTTTAAGCGTGTTCTTGTCCATGTATGACACTGCTTTATTTATAGCATGCTGGATAACGTATTTTTATCGGAGGTTTGTTGATTATAATAAATATAATATGCTACGATTGAGTTCAATTAATCTTTTTTTTTATTATTATTATTATTTTTTTTTTATTAAATCCTCAAAATTAAACGCTGATGTCACCGTATGGGTGATCCCAAGGTTCATTGCGATTTTCTACTCGGTAAGTATAGGGGTTAATTAATAGAGATGGATTACACATCAAATTACACATCAAAAACTGTTCAATCAGGACAAGACGTTGTGTTTAGAAACTTTAGATTTGTAAGGTGGCCATTTCTTATGACGATAAATAATAGGACATTATAAAATTATAGCTTTCTGCACCAAATGTGCGGGCTAGCACATGTTAGCTAATTTAATTCAAGGTCATTTTTGTCGCATATAATCATGTATGATACAATCATAGAGGGATGTAAGATTTTTTGAAGTATTGCATTAAGAAGCATTGCATTAGCCCACAACTATTATCCAACATTATAAATGTTCAGAATGAAGAACGGTGTTGCCAGATTGGTTTGTTTTACAGTCTAATTGTTAAAAATCAACGCAAAATTATATAATACACAACCAAAATAAATCCATAATTGACAATACAAATGAATCCATAACTACTACACTGTAGCATAACAATTTTTCAATATGAAATAAAACAATTCATATGTATTGTAATGTAATAAGTAATGCTGTCGTCAATTATTAACTGATTCAAAGTAAGTTAGCTTGCAAAATAAGTAAATTAGAAAATATATAACAATGACACGTATGAAAAATGATTGGTTATGCCAATAAGTTGTGTTGTGTTTGTTGATGCTGTCTAAAGTGCACTGTATAAAGTGTGTGTGTGTGTGTGTGTGTGTGTGTGTGTGTGTGTGTGTGTGTGTGTGTGTGTTTGTGTGTGTGTGTGTGATGTAGATTTTAAAATGTCTCCAAAGAAGTTCAAGCCTTGCCCATTCTGCCAAGCACCTAACCAGGTGAGGGAAAGTTTAATAGAGCATTATGTCCATAATTCAAACATTGGTTGGTATCAATATCAGCCATGAGTATCAAGATCAGACCATACCTAGTGATATATTTTATTGTGAGTTTGCAGGCAACACCCAGCACTACAGTATTCTAGCCTAATATTTATATAAGCACCCACAGACGATTAAAGCCACCACATCCCAAAGCATGGGCAAACTAGACCAACATTTTCTCAAGTTCTTAAACCTTTAGTTATTCAGTATGTATGTAGTTGTTTGAACATGATCTTCAAATCTGAATTTATATTCTTTCCCTTCTCTCAACAGGTCCCCTAGTCCCTTCATCATTTACTTTCAAACTTCAGCTTCGTTACAAAGCAAAAACAAAGGCACTTTTAAGAGCCACGTTTGTCTAGTTAATTGTTGTCAGTCTGTTTGGTTCTCTGTTGTTCTTGCTCTTTTGCTCTTCCCCCCTATCTCTTTAGTGTTGTCTTTTTTGTCCTTGTTCATCATGAGTGACAATTCCAGTTTCAAACAGGTCCTTAATGAGCTTGATGAGCTGGTTGAAAAATCTAAATTAAATTATGAACTCCAGACCTTGGAAGATTTTATCAATAAGATGCCGGGAGAACTTGAGGCAGCACCATCCACCAGCCAGCAACCAGTCCAGAAGGCTCCACCATCCACCAGCCATCAACCTGTCAGGTGGCTGAAGAGAGACAGTGATGGAAATGTTGTCTATGACAGACCAAGGTCATCCCGAAACCAAACAGGTCAGTTTTCTTTTTTCAGTCATATTACTTTAAGGAGAACTCCTCTGTTTTTTCACATATATCTAAAATAGAGATATAGATTGTTTTACCATTTGGGATTGAATACATGAATCAGTAGCATGTCTGGCCTGAGAAATTAGGTTTTTATTACATTCTCATCCAAAGCGGTATAGACAACGAAATTGGGCCAATAGAATTTTGTATCATTGTGTGGAATAAAATTAGCTTTTAAAACTCTGGATTTGTAATGCTGTAAAGGTTAATTTGTTTTGTTTTTCTGCTGCAGCAACTAGTCACAGCTACAGTCGTAAGACTGGTGCACATAGGATGTTGGACAGCAGCGTTGCGATAGCCAACTACTGTCCTCCTGACACTGTTGGTATGTTCTTCATTTTATCTCTATTAGTTCATTATGTTAATAGATTCTAATAATTAGAATGTAAATTACATGTTTTTTTGCGACAGAATAACCAACAACATCCATGTTGCACACTTTGATAGTGTAGAAAGTTTTTTTTAAATATGATTTACTATTTTAACAGAGACTTTCCTTGAAGAGCTAAACCACTCACAGGTTGATGACTTGGATGATCAGGAAACAGCACCAGCACCACCACGAGCTTCCTCAGACTGGTCTACTCGAAAAAGTCTCCTCTCAGAGAGGTGGGAGAAAGAGAGACCCTGTCTGGTGAATACCATGGTGGCACAACAAAATGTGACTACTCAGATCTGCCAACAATGTGGCAGCAGTCCAGCTGTTATCCGTTGTCGTGACTGCCGACCACAACCATTCTTCTGTGCTGATTGTGATGTCCGTATACACCAAAACCACGTGTTCCACAACAGGGATGCAACAATAGCTGGATTCTTTCAGCCATTGCCTCCAACAACCTGTGTCGTGGAGAGGGCTCTTTCCCAGTGTGGTAAGCTGTATTTCTTTTTTTTTCTTTTTTTTTTTTTGTGTGTGTGTCCCATTTAGGGCTGCACAATTATTGCAATCGTAATTGCAATATGATCCAATGCAACTGCCTAATGGTAAAACCTGCAAATAATCATGATAGGTGACATTTGACTTTTATATTCACGTCATTCATCTTGACTGTGCAACTTCTGGTTGGTGGGTGTGCGTAGTACGTGATGGCTACAAAAATTCTGATTGGTGAAGTTCAGTCGGTCAGTGGATGTTAGGCCCTGTCCAAAATGGCACCCTAAACCCTCAGGGTCTTCCTCTGAGACCGCACTTTCATAACGTAATGCCGCTCTGACTGCCGGGTAGAAGTCCTCTGAGTAGCTTGCAAACTTACGGGCCAGCTGAAGTGATCATCGAGGGTGCATAGCAGCCGCAAAAGCGAGGCTTTCGAGCATCCTTCTTTAAGCTTAAATGACAAATGGGACACCCTATGGTCTTGTGGACTTAACAGACACGTGCACGCAATGGCCATTGTAAGTCCACAAGACCGAAAGTGCACATGAAGTGTGCCATTTGGGACAGGGCCCTAGTCTTCCTATACACTGGCTGTGCTTACCTATCAGAGGTGGCACAAATTAAAGAGACATTTGGAATATTGAACTGAATCGAATCGTTTACATTCAAAAATTGTATTGAAATGGTAATCGCTTTATCTGTCAGAAAAAGTGCAATTATATATTGTACAGCCCTAGTCCCATTCTCAGTTTATTTAAATAACTTCACAGTATAATAGGCTTTAGAGGAATCTTTCGAGTACTTTCTCTGAAACACACTTAATGATCTTTTATCTTTAAAGTTTTTTTAACATTGGTTTAAAAAAAAAAAATATTACAGAATACTTCCCAGTTAGTACATAGGAAGATGCTTGTCTTTAATCCCTGAATATGATGTGTCTTTCAGTGTGTATTGTGCCGTTGGTGATGCCAGAGAAAATATGTAGTTGTTCTCCAGGACCGCTGAGTGTCAACACAGGAAAAGTTGTTGCTGTGGTTACAATGAATGGTAAGAATGAAAATTAACTTAATGGAACATTCCAGATCAAGTGGCTGTAGCATCCATATCAAATTCTGGGCAAAGTGTCGATAGGGACCTGGGTTGGACTTTAACCTTATTCCACTCCATAGGGCTCAAATATATGCTATATGCCACAGGGCTCTACCACTTGCTTCCTGCCAATTTTCATTAACCTTGAATAATTTGAATAAAAAAAAAAAAGGTTGTGCTATTGGCTTTGTAAATGTGTCCCGATCTATTTCCATTCAAGCGTTCCTTATAGTGGTCTGAGCTGGGCAGTATTTTTAGTATTCTGAAAAGTTCCTGCAGTATTCTGTCCCGTGCCGCAGTAATGTGACGTTTTAGTCCCGCTCCCGCCCGCATCTATAAACTTATGTCGGGACATGTGGGAGGGACCTCTTGTTCCTAATGCGTTTGTCAGAGTTGTGCATAATACAATGTGTCCTTGATTTTTCCAGGACGATATGATCTCAGTATGCCTGAGATGAAATGCGAGGCATGCAAAGCCACATGGAGCGCTGGAGTAGATGACTTGGTCCGTAATGACTACTGGCCTGCTACCCTTCACTTTTCCACAATGTACGCTACAGATGTGTTTTGTTCATATGAAGAGTTGAAGATGGCAGCACCAGGACTGTCCTGCCAAGCATTTTTAAGAATGCTTGATCAACGAACTGTCCGATTTGGCCGTGTGAGTATTAGGGGTGGGAAACACTAACAAATGGTATTAACGTGTATCGCAGAATGACTATGGTGACATTATCAACACATTGATTATTATAATTGGAGTATGTTGATGATATCAAAACACAGTGATTAAGCTATACTCGATACATTGATAGAACATCATCTAAGATTCAAAGTCTTTGTGTAAAACTCCCACTCCGTAACGAAATCTAAATTTGTACACCACATTTTATCAACTCAAATTTGGCCTCACCTTTGACATTATTAACTTTAGTTAACTTAACTGTGAATTATGTTGACATGTTTTACTGTTCTGAAACAGACTGGGAAGATCACAGCAGACAGCTTCAGAAAAAGCTTTTTGGAGTGGGAGGCTGTTAAATTTGAGGTGGATAAGATCTGCAGGGAGGAGCATTTTGTCTGTCCTGCGTGCACCCCAGACATGCTTGCTGTTTCTGTGGACGGAAATCGCAAGCACTACCGCTTTAAGAATGCAGCAAGGTACTTACAAAATGTGTATAATTTGCAGTGTTGTTAAAGTAACCTTTGCTGTGTCATATTGAAAGTCAATGTGTACCCTTCTTTTATTTAGATCTGAAGAACAAGCCTTATTTGATGGCATCTTCATTGCAAAAGATGATGAAGTAGAGAGATTTGTGGATTACATTCATTCTACCACCAACCATGTAAACTTGTATAATATTTCCAAAAACACCACCAATAACATCTTACATTTGACATTGTTTGGGTGAGTTCTGACTATTTATATGAACCTTTTACCATGTTGTAGGTCTCTGGAAGAGGTGTCTGTGGAGGGGAGTGGTCAGCTGCCAGGGAAACGTCTCAGAGATCCTCAAGTAAAATTGATGAGGAGGGACTTGAGCTTGCAGTCTGTCGACATGGAGTTTTTCTTGGCGCTCTTAACATGTACAGGGGAGAAATCTATGCTTATCCCCTCTACCTGCAGAACAAGCTGGCAAATAAGCCAATACGCTTTTTTGCCATGGATGTAACCTGCAAGTACTGGCCCTACCTCAACAAAGTGGCAAAAACCTGCCCTGAGCTCCAGCATCTTCTTAGCATGAAACCATTCCTCTCAGTGTTTCATGCCAAAGCCCATGATTTTAAATGTGAGGTAAGAAAACATTACCATGTCGTTAACTGTCCCTAAACACCTGCAAAGGTATGTTGGCAGCATTTAAGCATTTTCTTTAATAGGTTAAATGGAGTGGAGCTTATCAGCAAGGGGCCGGATTGACACTTGGGGAGGAGGTTGAGCAGTGTAACGCCTTCCTCTCTAGGATTGCTGTAACGACGAAGCACATGTCCAAAGCAGGTAAGGTAACCACACACTGCACTACTTAGATTTAAAGTGTTACAAAAAATTGTAGCCAGTGAGGGACATGTGGTAAAACACAGATTAGTGTATTTTTTTCCATTTTTGCAGGACGTACAGACATGCTTACACTGATGGCCATGCGCTGGAATCAGCAAAAGTTTAATAACTTGGCTACTTCACTTGCCTGGCGATATCAGAAGGTAGAGATGATTATTGTTATGTTCTTATATTGTAAATACCTTTTATTGAATATTGTTGAAGGTATAACATTTTTCTTCTTTCATATCCTTTTTTTTGTTGTTATTTAAGGCCACAAAACGCCTGGAGAGCCAACTTCAGGACCTGGAAAGCATGAGAATCCAGCTGGCAGTGACACAGGTTGAAGTTGAGGGCTGGGTCACTGATATTAAGGAGTGGGCAGAAGGTGAGAGTTATACTATTACTTCAGTGTCTCAGTTCTGCAGAATAATGGGAGACATGCTTCTGCAAGTAATTACTGTTTTAAAATGAAATCATACATACACTGTTTTTTTGGTCATGTACTTTTGCAATTAAAATGCAAAATTTTAGTATGTAGTGCATGCACACTGAAAATCATGTCGAAACAAAATGCCAACAAAATTACCACAAAAAAAAGGAAGCAAAGAGGAATAATCCTTATGACTTCCCTGTGATGTTCTGTTACATTGAGACTTAGGTCATTTCAGTTACTGCCATGAAAATGTAAGCGAAATGTTTGCACTTTTCTTCTCAGCAACAACATCCCAAAAAAATGCTGATCTTGACGTGGTGACCAGTAGAATGGAGGTGCTGGTGGCCAGCATTAAAAGAAGGTCCCAACGCCTTTACAAAGACACCGATGGCAGCAAAGGTCGGGCCCGGATTCGGCGCAAAATCAGAGAGGAGAAGGCCATTCTTAGCTCTGTTGTTGAAAAATACAACAGTATGGTTCCAGATACAGAAAGAGTCATCTTTGACATCATTCTCTCTGACGAGACAGTTTGGCCATGGCAGCTTTCACATTGTGGTATGTATACAAATCTGTTGCCAATTTTGTTAGATTCACATAGTAGCACAACACCAATTATGCCTTATCACAGATTATTTCAGAAATTCTTTGAAAAATACTTAAAATTGACTTATTTTCCACAACTGTATCCCCAGACGCTGTAGATTTGAAAACCAAGAGGAAGGCCTTTGATGTTGTGATGGCAATAAGGAGGCTTGAGGAGGAGAAGAAGATTGTTCTTTCTGAGATGGCAAAGCATTGGAAATCTCTCTCCACTCGTGCAGACACACTCAAGGAGATGTCATGCCAGCTTTCCAGTGAGGCATTGAAAAGTATGTATTTAAGTAATGTGTTCATTGTACATTGTAATTTTTTTTTTCTGATCATTTTTGTTTTACTCCCATAAGGTGAGCTGTGGGATCCAAATGAACAAGGGATCAAGGGTTTCCTCAGCTTAACTTTGAGAAAGAAGCAAGAAGTCAGCAGAAGGATGAAGCATGCAAGAGACTGTTATGCTCAAGTTTTGACTGGAACAAGTATGGACTTCCAGAATGATTGGGATGGATACGACAGTGATTCTGAAATGTCAGATGACTGAGTTTGAGGAGCACTCTAAGTGAGAGATGAGCATTAAATAAATTTTATTTTGAATCCTTATATTTGTCAGTGTTTCCTTTTAATTTTTAGTTGTTTTTTTTAGCAGTGGGGGCAAGTGCAAACATATTCACCAGTTAACTTAATTTAAAACCGTGTACATTTTACCTCTGGGTGCGGACCCCAAGAGGTAACCTTAGCTGACGCCAGATCAGTATTTTCAGATCATACGACCTACATTCACTATACAAGCCGATCTGAGATCTAAAATAACGGGCACGTTGGTATAATTCAGGCAGGCATTACTAGTTGCTTGCAGATGTGTCAAAAATGAGTACACATATGTTGTAAATAAAAAAATATTTGTTTATAAATCTCTGCTTCATTATTAAAAATGTGTGTGTTTTCATTGTAACTGGTCAGAATCTGATTGGGGGGGGGGGGGGGGGGAAGAGACACATTTGTAAAATGGAGCTTGTCCTCATAATGTTTTCCATGCGTAAATGAAGTTTACAGCTACAATACACGCTATATAAGTTTGTAAAAAATAAAAAGGAACATGCAGGTGTAATGACTCTACAAAACAGCTTTCCCATACATGTTTCAACCATTGTCACAGCACACCTGAGAAGTCAATAAAAAAAGTAATAGTAGCCTACTTAATAAATTATTAATACAATGATTTTACTTTCATACTGCTCCAGATCCAGGCCTATGTAATGTTTTATGAACAACTTTTCTCGTAGTTTTCTCTTCTTTTTCCTGTTGGCTGCTTTCTAATGAGAAATGTGCATTTTATTTTTACTAAACTAAAGATACAGATAATATACATTCCCTGAATGAAGATTATCTTTCGTTGCTATGGCGGTTACTACGACGCTGAAACCACGCAGCTTGCATTATGTACTTCCGCCCAGAAATATTTTCTTCACCTTTTTCTCCTCAGAAAAAAATTAAATATGATAAGTGAACAATGCGGTATATTCATGTTAATGCTATTACATTTACTAATTTCTCCGTTAATTCTGAGAAATATGTTTTGTTGTTTTTTTCCCTCGTGCTGTGGGCGGAGTTTGCGCGTTCTACTGTTTTGGCTAAAATATCTTAAATAAACCAACATTTTTAATTTTTGTTAACATAGATTATCTAAATGTAGTGTAATTACTAGTTTGACTGCACTAGATATTTGATATATTCAGTAGATATATCTTTTTACAACCCTAGTTCACAACCCTAATTTGCAAACCAGAAGAACTACAACTGTAGTACATAGTCGGTTCAAGCTGCATGGTGTGGTTATAGGGAATTGAAGTTTTTACAACATTTGTGTTTTCCTTAGAATTTGATGTTGTAAATAGTTAGTTGAAAGTACATTGAGGGGTTTAGGGGTATGGTAAACGCATCTATGTAATCAGATTTTGAATATGTCATTGTTAAGTGGGTTTAAATACATTTTAACCATATTTGACAGCACCCCCAGTTGTTGACTATACTGTATATACCTCAGTATGATAGCTGAGGTCAAGAGCAGTCTATACCAGTTTGTCCCATATCTGTAGCCTCTTTTGTTAATGAATTATAAGCCTTCAAATATGCACCAATGTGACGTTTCAAAGGTCAGTATTTCAAAGTAGGAGCCATATAGAGTTTTCATATTAATTTATGTTACTCTCCAGGTCAAGACCTTTCCAGCGATGTATTTGGTTTAGCTGTACAACAAAATGTAAATTTTCTCATTTCATGGATACAAGACCATCTCAGGTCTTGTTTCAGAGAGGACTTTGAGGTGTCAGTATATAAAGTGAACATGTTTGTTTGTTTGTTTGTTTGTTTTTTTCTGATTGTGTTAACAGATTAATGACCCCACAACATGAGGAATACCTTGTACACACACACACACACACACACACACACACCACACACACACACACACACACGTTAGTTTTTGTGACATATGGGGACATTCCATAGGCGTAATGGTTTTAATACCGTACACACACCCACACCCACCCACCCACACACACACACACACACACACACACACACACACACACACACACACACACACACACACACACACACACACACACACACACACACACACACACACACACACACACACACCCACACACACGTTAGTTTTTGTGACATATGGGGACATTCCATAGGTGTAAGGGTTTTAATACCGTACACACACCCACACACAACCACACACACCAAAAGACCACATTCTAGAATATAATTTGGGTAGTCGTCTCATCTTGTACCTGTAGTATTATTATTGGTATTCAAAACAAAGAGTACACATACTGTAGGCCCTGTGGCATCCTCTGTATTTATTTCTCTGTTTAAAGATTTCGTTTCTATCCATAAAAAAAAAGGAAAAATAGATTTCCCATTAACCTTTTCCTCCTTCCAACACCTGTCACTGTGAGAAACTACAAACCCAATTTCCAGAAAAGTTGGGATATTTGTATGCCAGTACCCCCTGGCATATGGGTGAGCTGCATGTGTGTGAAGGTACCATTGACACAGAGGCATATATTGTGATAACTAACACATTAATTTACATCATTATTTAATATAATGTTATTTGGGAATTAACACGATGTCAAATTTAATTAACAGCAATTCATGTATTATTTCATCTATGATTCATATACAATGTTCATTAGTTGCTGTAGCAGTAATCATTAATAAATGGTTTAGTTCTTCATGAGCGATACATTAAATCCTTATAATCTAGATTCATCTTCTCACTTGTCCAGATGGATATGGTTATTACCTTTACATGGACAACATGGACTTGAGTTGTTGCTTAAATGTGTATGGCATAACTGATTACTTATATTTTCATGTTGTTTGTATTCAGTGCATTTCAAAGTAATCTGACCCAACCCTGCCAACTGTTCCTCAGTATAACATGGTGAGCTAAGCCTCAATGTTTCTACATAGTCAGTTTTGTATGGTATATTACACAGAATTTATCTGTGTACAGTATGTAAGTTTCTTATATCTTATTATGGGATCTGCTGTGACCTCTAATGTTTCAAAATGTTGGTAGCTCAGGTTGAATCTGAAAGTTCCCAGTTCTCTCTTATCCTAAGGGTTGATGAGCCAAAATCAACTCAATAGTCAGATGACAAATCACATTTGTATTTCTGTTTACATATATACAGATATCAGCAAGTATTTACAGACATTATCAGTTGCATACATAACCCTGATTATCACAATTCCAGTAACATAAAAGAGAGTAGAATATGAGAGCATATGTAGCAAACAAACTAATTTACAAAAACACAGTCAAGACTTTTGTCAAGACTTCAGAAACCTTTTCAAATCATTAAAGTGACCTGAGTCTGACTTTAGTCTCAAGTCAAGTGACTTGAGTCCCCACCTCTGCATCATCATCATCATCATCATCATCATCATCATCATCATCAGCAGCATTATCATCATCATCGCTGATGTCATGTAGCCAATCCAATTCTTCATCCATTTCCCCTTCCTCCTCTTCCGCCAGCCTAGGAGTTCATTTGAGAATGCCTCTGTAGGTGCATGCTATAGTCTGCTGCCTGAGTCTGAAGTCTTGCAGTTTTCTCTTAGGTAGACTGATGAGGCCCTTGGACCCCTCCTCTGTGAATCCATTCATATAGCCTGTAAGGTCACACATGAATAATAATGGAATTACCGTCACACTAAACATTTAATCAGAGATAGATTATTTATGTTACAGTTCTCAATCGATTTGGTACATTTCTCCAAACTTAGGTAACTGCTCTCAATACATTTAACACAGTGATCCATACACTTTGTAATTGTCCTAAACAGATAGTAAATTCTCCTTACATACATCTCATTATCTCATACAAATTACAAATCAAAAGCATCATTTTCTCAAAACACTGAGCACAAAAAATCCCTAACGTTATCACAGCAATTTATACAGCCAATCAAATCTCTTAAATATATCAGGAAAAACATTTGCCGCTTTTTCATTGGTTTTCATAAAGATCACAAGCATTTTTGTGCCATTTTCAAAACACAACAAACAAAACTGTGAATGCAATTTAATTCACAGAAATTCAATTCGGCCAACTGAAAAATTTCGATGTAATCAGTCATTTGAACATTTTAAATTGGAGACCTGAATTTTTTTTACAGTGTATACAACTAAACTCGTCATTAAAGAACTTTGAAGAACACAATTAAAGAACATGAAAAATGGGTAATTTCATTCATGTATTTGTGTATCTACAGCTGCATTTTTTATTAAATCAACAGAGAAAACACTTGTAGTTTTAATGTCAGTATTAACTTTTGATAAATGCATTAATAGAATAAACTGCAGTGCTTCATTATGCAGTGAATACTGAACTGTTTTGCCAATATAAGAATGTTTTTAGTTTGCTGTGTTAATAGTTTTGAGAGTAACTACATTAATTTGGAGAAATATGTAAAATCGATTTAGAAAAACTGTAAGATGAATCAAATTAAAATAATCTTTGAAGGCTAATTATCCTTAGTTTTTTGAGAAAATACTAGCATGATTGCTTTTCACTTTAAAATAGTTTGACCTACGAATGTTAAAATCCATAAAGCCAGATAGTTTGACTTACTTCCTGTTTGTGTGCGGACTGAAACGGTGGCCATCAGTGACTGAACCTTTTCTATGAAGCATACATTATTATGAAAAGTGTTTTTTTTTTAAAGTAGTAGTTTTTCTACTTACCAGGATATTGGTAGCTAGTACATGGTGAAGTTGGGATGGAGGAACTAGCACATGGAGAAGTACTGTTTGGAAATAAAAAATAACAAACCACATTAGAACAATTCTTTCGAACTCTTTGCCAGATGTACAAAAATAAACACTTCAAAACTATCAAGTGTTCTATCAAGAAACTATCAAACCTGAATGAATTTGGCATTATAATGTAATTTACATTATGAACGTGCAAGTATACAGAATATTGAGTGCCAACAGCACTATAAAACCAGCACTTACTCCAAATCACACATCGTCACTCTCCATTAAAGCACAGTACTTGAGTTCTGTACTTAAGTACATTTTTTGAGTTTCTGTTCTTTACTTGAGTATTATTATTTTTTTTAAAAAGGGAAATTTAATTTTGATACTCAAGTACTTTTAAATACAAATACTTCTGTACTTTTAAAAAATCTGAAAAAAATCAGTTTTTAACGGAGTAATATTTGACCAGTAGTACTTTTACTTTTACTCAAGTAATAGAGTTGTGTACTTTGTCCACCTCTGTTTGGTCATCATATTGCAATATATCATTTTACATGTTGATTTCAGCTGATTGGCTAACCCACAAGATGAATGGAAAGACATAAACAGAAATATAGGTACACTTTGATTTATTTGAACAGCTTTTAACAAAAATCAATAATAAAGAAAAAAATAACAGCATGACAGCATGTGTAACGTGGCTCCTCTTTCTCGTCTCAAATAGTCACATCCGTAACCAGGATGGCGACGTCACTCATGGCTGGCACCTCGTGGGAACTGGCAGGCCGGCTCCCATGTCTCCTCCCAGATTTTTCCACTGTATCAGTAAAAAAAACAAAAGAGTAAAAAAATAAATATTGTATGATTGTATGATAATTCTTGTATTTCATTGTTTTTATACAAACCTATACATATATAGTGCTTGATGCAATGTAACAGATAAACATCAGCCACATTAATTGATAAAATGATAGAAAGTTAACTAGCCAATAGCCGATATCAGTCAACAAGGCCAATTATAATTATTAATTATTTAAATATTTCAGAATAAACTGGTACATTTCTTGTTTTATTGAATTCATTATTTATTTAATTAATTTGGTCCTCCATAACAGTGTAACCAACAGTGTAATTCATATACAGGTAGGTCTCCAAAATTAAAATATTGTGCAATATTTCAAGCAATTTTTGTTGTTTTAATCTTGATGATTACAGTTACAGCTCATGAAAACCATAAATTATCAACTCAAAAAAATAGAATAAAGAGGAATACAAAAATGTTGACCTTTTGAAAATAGATGTACAAATCTGACTTATCAAAAATTGTTAATGCATACATTCTATATTGGTCTGGCTGCTTTTGCACAAATTACTGCATCAGTGTGGTGTGGTATGGAGGCCATCAGTGTATGGCATTGCTGAGGTGTTATGGAATCCCAGGTTGCTTTGATAGTGACCTTGAGGTTGTCTGTAATGTTGGGTTTGGTGTCTATCATTGTCCTCTCTATATGGGGTTCAGGTGAGATGAGTTAAGCACAGCAATACCATGCTAAGCAAACCAGTTACTAGCAATTTTGGCACTGTGGCAGAGGCAGAGTGCTGCTGGTAAAGGAAATCAGCATGTACATAAAGCTTGTCAGCAGATGGAACCATGGTCTAAAATCTTCAGGTAGAAGGCTGCATTGACTCTGGACTTAAAACCTAGTGGACATGACAATTCTCTCAACGCTGCTTGTTGGTTGCAAAACTTTGAGACAATCTGTACATTTGAAGTTGTGTGTGTTACAATATACATTCCAACCTTTATCCACCACCTATGAGATGGTTAAAAGTGGAAATAGAAAGGACATTTATGAAGGCAATATAACCCAATATAAAGCAGTACTTACCATGCAGAGCAAGGTAACCATTTCACCCTTACTTCTGCTTGACCCTACAGAAAGACACAAATATATAATAAGGTTTTAAAAATCATCATTTTTGGGGCAAGGCCACTTGGCCTTCAGTTGAACTTAAATGGACTTAAATTACCACTTTCTTAAATGGTCAGAATTTTGTGAAATGCCAGATGAGCCATAGACAATGAAGAGATGATCAGAGTCTAATGAAAAATATATTTCTTACCTCATTTATCCTTCTTCCTGTTATGGAGTCATATTTGAAAACTTGCTGCCTACTACATTTCCGGCAACCTTAAATGACAAAAAATAAATAAATGAATAAATTATAAATTAACCATAAATGTCAAAACACTTTAACAATTTACACTTTAACAAATTCTTAACCCAGTTTCATAAAACCTGGGGACCAACATTAACCATTGTCCTTGAACTTTGAAAATATCAGAAAATACAGCTAAATAACTAAAGAATACATTATATTAAGGGCCATTCACACCAAGAACGATAACTATATAAAAAAATATTGTTCTCGTTAATATGATAAACTATAACGATAATGACATGGAGAACAATATCATTGGGGATCACTTTTAAAGTGATTTTGAGAACGATAAAAAGCTAACAGCCAATAAGAACCCTTCACATTTTAGCCATCACATTTATTAACACAAAGCGAAACTTTGCTTATCGTTGGTCAGTCTGGGCTCTTTTATCGTTATGGTTATAGTTATCATTCCTGGAATGAAGGGGCTGACTACTATTTGAGCTGACCACTGATCTGTGTGTGTGTGTATTCATCTCTCCTCAAGTGTGTATTGTTCATTGCTTTACTCCTAGTGTGTGTGTTCAGTACTGAAAGGTATGTATGTGAGGACAAATTCCTTTGTGTATTACAAAAATGTAAAATTACTCACTATTAACTGATTGACTGTACTTAAATTCACCTGGAAATTTCTGTATTTCATATATAATGATTACAAAAAGGGGAAATTAATGCATAGTGTGCTATGACCACAGTTCACTTACACTTTCTTTTTTTGGGGGGGGGTTGTTCCTTCACAGGGAGAGAGACAGGGTATAAATTTAAAAGGAAAAATTTCTCCTTTTGTTGGTCCTGAGGCTGGGGCTTGGTCTGGGCCTCTGGCAGGTCCTGAGGCTGGGGCTCGGTCTGGGGCTCGGTCTGGGGCTCTGACAGGTCCTGAGGCTGGGGCTCGGTCTGGGGCTCTGACAGGTCCTGAGGCTGGGGCTCGGTCTGGGGCTCGGTCTGGGGCTCGGTCTGGGGCTCTGACAGGTCCTGAGGCTGGGGCTCGGTCTGGGGCTCGGTCTGGGTCTCTGACAGGTCCTGAGGCTGGGGCTCGGTCTGGGCCTCTGGCAGGTCCTGAGGCTGGGGCTCGGTCTGGGGCTCTGGAAATGTTGTTGTGGAGTTCCCTACAATATTGTATGTTAATTTTCAATATTTCCTCATCATAAAAAAAAACCCAGTTTAAAACTGTCATGACTTAAATTACACAAATCCTACCTTCTTTCATCAGTACAAAATTGTAGGCCTTTTTCATGGTGGCCACAATTTTTATGTTGTCTTCAGTGGGTGGCAGATGAGTCACCACATCGGCCGCCCACTTTCCAGAGACCTTATCTTTCTTGGCGTAAAAAAGAATTGGGACATAGCCCAATGCACTTAGTTTTTTTACCTGTAATAAATAAATGCAGACAGCAAAAATTTGTTATTCCTACTGCATTATTTTCCATCCTATTGAAAAAAATTGCATTAAATATCCCAAGCTAGGAGCCCTCCCCCGGACAGCCCGTACGCCAAATACGCATAAACTTTGATCTAGAATCTAGATATAAAATCTTGATTATAAATGCACTAATAAATTAAAACATTAACATTTAACATTTTTTGTGATTATGACTAATCAAGTCAATCTGTTGTGTATCACTTGAATCACTTCACTCAGGTCATGATGAACCGTTCTTCCTGCTGCTTAGCTTTGCTTATTTGAATTAAGATAGCTGATGAATGTGGATAAATGTTTGATCATTAGTGATTCTAATCTGTAGTTAGCAATCTGGGTTTCTAACGGGAACACTAAAAGTCCTAACACCCTTCAAAAATAATTATATTGATTGGACACACAAAACAAAATATGATAACAAAAATTAATTTTGACTGGACTCCCTCTTTGGCCACCTATCCACCTGATCCAAACGCTACAGTGATAAATGGATAATTTAAGTAACAGAGATTGTTTTGGCTTTATAGCGGTTCTTGAATAAAGACTGATGGCATTCACATGCGCATTCTATTCCATGCATGCATGCATGTCAATAAAATTACAAATTAATTAAAATAATATGTTACACCAATGCCATCTATGACTACCTCAAATTAATTCACTGACAGATGAAACTTATTTTTGTAAAATGAGGCCCTTGCCCTATCACACAATATTAATGAAAGTGAAACAAATCATATTGCTTAATGAAATATGAGCATTTCTACTTACTGCAATATGGGCAGAGTCCACCACCCTTCCTGCATTTCTATTTTTTAGGACCCTTTCCCCCCACTTCCTGTCCAGGTTTTTTTTTTTGGCCGCTACTTTGTTTTTTTGGGAGATGGCTGCGAAACAAGAGCTGCAGGTTTTGCAGCTCACCTGTGTTGGTAAAATTATACCAAAGTCAGACATCATATGATGTGGAAATGATCAAGATACAGTTTAACTTGGCTGTATACAGGAAAAAGAGGAACACAAGAAGCACAGTGCAATTCAGACTATGCATCTCTAGATTGACACAGGATTATTATTATTATTATAATCATACAGTGAAAGTGGTAGATGTAGACACCCAGGCTACTCTAATCAATGTTGCCTATGGCGTTTGGTGCAAAACAAGCAATCAAAATTTATATCAACCAGACGCCTTACATTATCACTGTTTTGTAACAGTACAGATATCATACAGGGTCATTTAGTAAGCGCATACTTTAGTGTCCAATTGACCTAATAATGAGAAATGTAGAACATTAAAACCAAATATTTGAATTATGGACATAATGCTCTATTCAACTTTCCCTCACCTGGTTAGATGCTTGGCAGGAGGGGCAAGGCTTGAATTGCTTTGGAGACATTTTGAAATCTACATCACACACACACACACACAGACACACTTTATACAGTGCACTTTAGACAGCATCAACAAACACAACACAACTTATTGGCATAACCGATCATTTTTCATACGTGTCATTGTTATATATTTTCTAATTTACGTATTTTGGAAGCTACTTTGAATCAGTCAATAATTGACGACAGCATTACTTATTACATTACAATACATATGAATTGTTTTATTTCATATTGAAAAATTGTTATGCTACAGTGTAGTAGTTATGGATTCATTTGTATTGTCAATTATGGATTTATTTTGGTTGTGTATTATATAATTTTGCGTTGATTTTTAACAATTAGACTGTAAAACAAACCAATCTGGCAACACCGTTCTTCATTCTGAACATTTATAATGTTGGATAATAGTTGTGGGCTAATGCAATGCTTCTTAATGCAATACTTCAAAAAATCTTACATCCCTCTATGATTGTATCATACATGATTATATGCGACAAAAATGACCTTGAATTAAATTAGCTAACATGTGCTAGCCCGCACATTTGGTGCAGAAAGCTATAATTTTATAATGTCCTATTATTTATCGTCATAAGAAATGGCCACCTTACAAATCTAAAGTTTCTAAACACAACGTCTTGTCCTGATTGAACAGTTTTTGATGTGTAATTTGATGTGTAATCCATCTCTATTAATTAACCCCTATACTTACCGAGTAGAAAATCGCAATGAACCTTGGGATCGTCCATACGGTGACATCAGCGTTTAATTTTGAGGATTTAATAAAAATAAAAATAAAATAATAATAATAAAAAAAGATTAATTGAACTCAATCGTAGCATATTATATTTAATATAATCAACAAACCTTCGATAAAAATACGTTATCCAGCATGCTATAAATAAAGCAGTGTCATACATGGACAAGAAAACGCTTAAACTGCTTACTTGCATGCGCCTTGGAGCGTTGTTAAACTCACCTTTTAATGCCCCTTTACCTGCAGTTGAGCGTTGCTTAGATCAAACTCACCTTTGAATGCCGTTTTACCTGCAGTTGAGCGTTGTTAAACTCACCGCTGAATGCGGTTGTACATCATGTGCGTTGTTAAAATCACCGAAGACGAACGCGCCAAACCTTTATATAGAGGGCACTTTGATATCCAATTGCGGGGGTTTTTAAACATCAAAAACCAGTTGGAGCGCCAGATAAAAATTATCTGGGGGCCACCATTTGACTCGCCCTGGCATAAATAGTTTTTGTAACCTATTCCTTTTTATTTTTATTGATTATACTGTCGACCCATAAGGCAGTCAACGGGTTGCGGTGTGCGGACCCAAGACGTCAAATTTCAACGCAGTTGAGTTCTATAGAAGTCTATCGGACTACCCTGCACGTTGAAAAATAACGCCAAAGGTATACCCATTGCGTTCAAAAGTGACGCCATGGTCCCTTGACCATGCGTCAGACATTTGACGAGTAGGGAGTGAGACTGTGTTGGCAACACACACTGGATTTTTCTCCCTTTCCACTTTTTCTCTTTTGCACAGGATCAGAAAATAGTGGTAGCAACTTAGTACAATGATGGTATTATATTTTACCATGGTATGTTTATTTTTAAAATCCTACTAAGTGATGTACCAAGCCATTAACATGGTACTCCAAAATAAAATGAAACCATAAAAAAAATAAAAAAATAAAATAAATAAAAAATTGTGTGCAAATCCAACAGGTCACACAATGTATTACACATTGCACAAAAACTGAAAAAGGGACAGAAAAACCTTAAGCCTTGGTTTCACATAAAGCTTAAGCTAGTCACAGTCTAAAATGCTTGTTTGAGCTGTTTTAACTGAAAGAAACTTGCAATGACCGATCTTGAAATAAACTATATTGGCAAGCATTTTGGGACGCCTGCCTTTACATGCACATGAACTTTAAGGACATCCCATTCTTAATATGTAGGTTTTAATATAAAGTTGGCCCACCCTTTTCAGCTATAACAGCTTCAACTTCTAAGGGAAGGCTTTCCGCAGGCACAGTCATGTTGGAACAGAAAAAGCAATCCCCAAACTTTGTTCCCACAAAGTTGGGAGCATGAAATTGTCCAAAATGTCTTGGTATGCTGAAGCATTATGAGTTCCTTTCACTGGAACTAAGGGGCAAGCCCAACTACTGAAAAAAACAACCCCACATCATAACCCCCCTCCACCAAACTTTACACTTGGCACAATGCAGTCAGGCCATTCTCCTGGTAACCACCCAACCCAGACTCTTCCATCGGAATGCCAGACAGAGAAGTGTGATTCCTCACTCCAGAGAACACGTCTCCACTGCTCTAGAGTCCAGTTGTGGCGTGATTTACACTACTGCATCTGACACTTTTTATTGCATTTGGGGATGTAAGGCTTGGATACAGCTACTCGGCCATGGAAACCCATTCCATGAAGGTCTCTACACACTGTTCTTGAGCAAATCAGAAGGCTAAACAAAGTTTGGAGGGCTGTAGCTATTGACTGTTGGAGCACTGTGTGACTCAGCATGCGCTGACCCCACTTGATTTTACGTGGCCTACCACTTCGTGGCTGAGTTGCTGTTGTTCCCAATTGCTCCCACTTTGTTATAATACCACTAACAGTTGGCCGTGGAATATTTAGGAGTGAGGAAATTTCATGAATGGACTGCATAGGTGGCAACCTATCACGGTATCACGTCTGAATTCACTCCTGAGAGTGACCCATTGTTTCACAAATGTTTGTAGAAGCAGTCTGCATGCCTAGGTGCTTGATTTTATATACTTGTCGGCATGGAAGTGATTGGAACACTTCAATTCAATGATTTGGAGGGGTGTCCTAATACTTTTGGTTATTTTTTTATTTATCTAAGGCATGTTTGAAAAAAAAAGCTACTTAAATGCCCTAATTGAACTAAGGAATAATCCTGGCTTAATATATACTCTGTCTTTAAAACCGGGCCTAAATGTTTTGGACTGGAGTAATAAGCTTAGAAAAAAAAAAGAAAAAAAAAGGAAAAAAAAGCCTTGTATTAAACCTAGACAGAGCAGGAACAAATAAAATAACCTTAACTAATGTGGCCTGGTGAGTGTCTACACGGCTAATTCACTTACGAGGAACGTCATGAAAAACAGATTCGACTTAATTAAGCCTGTTTCCTGCAGCGGAGAGTGCAGGATTCTATTACAGTGTGACCTGATTAAAGTTAATATGGCAGCTGATCAGTATTTCTCTATGCAAAAACACCACACACACCCATTCAAACACCAGGCCTTTAGGGTAAATTCAGCCTTAAAGTGTGTTTAGACTTTAGTTTTGTGACCTTATAGTTAACAATTAACTTTGTGTACTTGTTCCATAGCAAACAGACCCTGGTTTAAATGAGATAAATGTCCTTTCAAGAACGTCCCACATGTATTTTAGCACATTCCTAAATGGATGTCACATCATTTTCAGATTTCCAACACACAGGACAACTTCTATAACAACTTCTACTGACATTTCTATGATATATCTACTGACATTTCTATGAATGTTATTTGTATGCTAACAGGACAGTAACACTCTCATTTATCTAAAAATAAATAAATAAGAATAAATAGAATTAAATGCACATACTGTACTGTTATTGTAACATTCATCACAAGTCCAACCCAATGCGCTTGGCAGCATTTGAGTGGGGGGTGTAAACTTATGGCCCATGAATGCACGGGTTACTGCTTCTTACAAATATGTGTTTTTGTGGGCACTGGACATTACAAGGGTCACTGCTTTACCAGCGTGAATTTGAAGGGGAATTCTTCAGCTGTTTCACTCATAAAGTTATGATGTGCAAAATTCAATCACAATGTATCTCTATTACAAACACTGATCTGTGTCTATGCTAGGGGCGCACACACTTATTATTCATAAATGATGTGTGGGTGGACTAATAATTGCTAATCATAAAGTCCCATGTCACATAAAATCTGGGCAATTTATATACACAAAGCCTCAAGAGAATTCTATAAATAAAGCACTCTCTCTTTCTCTCTCTTTATTTCTGCATTATCCTTTCTGACACGGAGGACACAGGAAGCGGCATTCATCAATGAGTCATAACCTTTTCTGAACCCTGCCTAATTATTAGGAGCAAAACTGATAGTCTCCACCTTGATAACTATTTTCTGCATGTATTTTGATTAGAGATGGCTTGGAACGTCGGCATCCGAGACGCTGATAAGCCTTGCAGAGATGCATCAGCTGTACTGCATACAGGAAGAATTAAATGTTCCCATCTGTGCAATACAAAAGCAATTAAAGTGCCTGTAAGAAAAATAGAATAGAGATATCCTTGGTTTATCTCTGATCTCTTACAATTTATATATGTGCTACATACTATTTGTTTATCATAATCTATTTGTTTATCTTTGTCAATGAAATCACATTAGGTATCTGGAAAATGATTAAAATGCAAATAAAAGAAATGTATTTCAAATCGTTTTTTATGACATTGATCATGTGGCTCTTTGCAATTGAAGCTCAAGATGCTCTTTGGATTATTTCAAATAATACCAGGGAAAATCGGTTTTACACAAACGTGTGAAGTTCATGGATTTTGCCATAATATAATTTGTGGTCACACTTTCGATTAGGGTCCAATTGCCACTACTAAATATTAACTATGACCTTTGCCTCAATAAATTCCTTATTATTGCTTATTATTAGTTAGTAATGTAGTTGTTAAGTTTAGGTATTGGGCAGAATAAGGCATTAATATGTGATTGATAAGTATTAATAAACAGCCAATATCCTAGTAATATGCATGCTAATAAGCAAATAGTTCATATTTAAAATTGGACCCAAAACTAAAGTGTTACCAATTTGGTTATTATTAGAAGTCTTTAAATACTTTGTTAATGCATACATGCATACATACAATGAACTTACTGTATTTATATTGTATTGCAAAACACATCACTTTTTTTTTTTTTTTTTAAAGGTGTCATTGAATGGCTTTTTAATTTTTCTTTTATACTGTTGTCTGAGGTCAACTAATGATGTTCGAGTGGTTTTTACATTAATAAAAATTATAACTAAAAGTAATAGGCTATTTCCTACACTGGTTTTGAGGATCTCTCCTGAACACTGGGTTTTGATGGGCGTGACGCACTGGAGACTTGGAAGTAAACGCCCACGGCTAGGATTGGATAAGATTTGCATATTTAATGAGCTTCAGCTCCCCTGTCAGTTGAGCTCACATGAGGGAGGGATTGTTTTGAAAGCAGCAACCGGAATGATTCTCTCGATCACAGGGCTCGTAAACGTCTTTATCAAACAAACACAATGGTTTATTTCTCATCCGCCGATTGATTGGAATCTAATATTTGTATTACATTGCCCGCCCGATCGGTGGATATAAGCGCAAACTCAGATCATGAAAGGAATATTATTTCACTATTTGAGATTCACCAGCCTGCTGACAGGCGTGCGTTTTGATAGCCCGTCTGGAAAACACATAGCCCCGGGACTACAATTACATATAAAAAAGACGTTTTACTCACGTAAGTGTGTTGCACCCTTCCCGTCAGATCCAATATAGAAGGCACAGCACTGTGTTTTAATCTCAATATGTCTGCAAATCCAGCTCGACCTGAGACTTGTTTACAAACTTCTGCAATGAAATGAAGCGAACACGTGTACCATGTCTTCACCACGTGAGCTAAAACTTCATTCCTAATATTTTGATCCAAAGGAAGCTTATGCCGTAAATGTTTTCTTCCACAACCAGGAATAGTGCAATATCTTGCTATCTTTTTCGGCATGTTTATTGCTTATGGCTAACGTGATCCAAAGAGCTCCATGAGTTGGTTGGCGGGGCTACTGAATAAGACATGCTTATTATTCTGTAGAGGCGTGTTTCGCAACAGATGCCGTCAAGATGTGGCACACAATGAATTGCTGGGCCTGGTGTCTATAAAAGCTTTTATTTGACTAACAATGACGTTCTCAGCTCTGAAACTTGCAGGATATTATTATATTACCATAACCTTTTATATATATAAAGCTCAAGGGAAAGTTGATTTTTTGAACGTATAACCCCTTTAAGTAATTAACATGCACTTACTATAGGGTTAGGGTTATGAGTATGGTTTGTTTTAGGGTTAGGTGCATTACATTTACATTTTACATTTATGCAACGCTTTTATCCAAAGCGACTTAGATTGCATTCAAGGTACACATTTTACATTTTGTCAATTCCTGCTTTCCCGGGGAAGCGAACCCATGACCTTGGCATTGCTAGCGCCAGGTGCATGTACTGTTATTGCATAATTCACTGTAATAACTGTAGTAAGTACATGTAAGATTTAACAAGGACACTGTAAAATGAAGTATTACCCAGAACACGTGCTGCTATCAAGGTGGGACGCGGTTAGTTTTAGAAATGGATTTTGTGGTATTAGTATGATTATTATATATTAATGCAACTATCTAATCAACCAATTCATCATGTCCTGCACCAATACGCCTATATAGGTCGTTTGTCACTTCCTTGAAATACCACCCATAGGAGTGTTTACTAAAGTTGCACTCCTGTCGACTATATTTTAATTAATTAAATGTGACGCACAGGAGAGTTTTCCAAAGTTGTGCTCCTATTGACAGCAGGTCACTATCATTTTAAAGCATTTGTCCCTTTTATCTGCTTACTATTTCAGGTTTTGCGTTTGCTGCGTTGGTAAAGCATTGCTGGTGCCAGACGGGCTGGTCTGAGTATTTCAAAATCTGCTTAGTTACTGGGATTTTCATGCACAACCTTTTCTAGGGTTTACAAAGAATGGTGTGAAAAGGGATAAACATCCAGTATGCGTCAGTCCTGTGGGCGAAAATGCCTTGTTGATGCTAGAGGTCAGAGGAGAATGGGCTGACTGATTAAAGCTGATAGAAAAGCAACTTTGACTGAAATAACCACTTGTTACAACCGAGGTATTCAGCAAAGCATTTGTGAAGCCACAACACGCAAAACAATGGGGTGGATTGGCTACAACTGCAGAAGACCGGGTACCACTCATCTCCACTACAAATAGGAAAAAGAGGCTACAATTTGCACAAGCTCACCAAAATTGCACAGTTGAAGACTTGGACAGTTGAAGATGTTGCCTGGTCTGATGAGTATTGATTTCTTTTGAGATATTCAGATAGTAGAGTCAGAATTTGGTGTACACAGAATGAGAACATGGATCCATCATGTCTTGTTGCCACTGTGCAGGCTGGTAGTGGTGTTGTAATGGTGTGGGGAATATTTTCTTGGCACACTTTAGGACCCCTTTTTTTTCCAATTGGGCATTGTTTATATGCCATTGCCTACCTGAGCATTGTTTCTGACCATGTCCATCCCTTTATGACCACCATGTACCCATCCTCTGATGGCTACTTCCAGCAGAATAATGTATCATGTCACAAAACTCGAATCATTTCAAATTGGTTTCTTGAACATGCCAATGAGTTCTCTGTACTAAAATGGCCCCCACAGTCATCAGATCTCAACCCAATAGAGCATCTTTGGGATGTGGTGGAATGGGAGCTTTATGCCCTGGATTTGAATCCCACAAGTCTCCATTAACTGCAAGATGCTATCCTATCAATATGGGCCAGCATTTCTTAAGAATGCTTTCAGCACCTTGTTGAATCAATGCCATGTACAATTAAGACAGTTCTGAAGGTGAAAGGGGGTCAAACACAATATTAGTATGGTGTTCGTAAGAATCCTTTAGGTGCGTGTACTCTTCAAGTACACTTAAGCCGCCATTTATTTCATTCATATCATATGTGCAATTACAGTTTCTGGTTAGACAAGTTTCACAAGCAGGTTATAGATTAAGATTCAAAGTTTCCTTTGATTTGAAGCTCCTGGCAAAATAAAAAGGCGATATTACCTATCTATCATATTTTATTATTCACTAGAGGATACACTAGCATGTCACGGTCTAAATACACACAAACAGTGAAGTTCACATGCACAGATGCACAAATACATGCAAACTCATCATGCGTATCTGTGTCGTGTCTCTTCTGTTCATGCCAAAGCTCATCCATCCGCTCAGATACACTGGTGAAGCAGAATGCGCCTGAATCCACCCATTTAGCCTATTTCAAACACATGGATAGACACTACTGATGCCCAGAGACTGGTGGAGAGAGAGTGGAAGAGAGAAAACGAGAATATGGGTGACTGGATGGAGGGACAAATGGTAAAACAACATATGTAAAGACAAAAAAAAAAGCTAGATCAGACTAGATCAAGACTAAATCGTGCTTCATTTTAATTGACCCTGGTGTCCACATGAATACAAATCTTTCTGTGTCCACAAACACATAAACATAAAGAACATGTTTCTTGCATGGTATGAACACTGGGGTCTGAGACAATTCTGAGAACACTAATGAGAAATTGAACAGGTGTTCCTGTGATGAACAGTTTGTATATTATAATGTAATGTTTTTGTGTACGTTTCACAATACATTCCTCAGTACATTTGAATTTTTTTATTTTTTTTTCTGTGTGCTTTCAAGAATTACACACATTTTGAGATGTTTGCATACATACCAAAGCAAATGATTATAATTAGTGTAATGTTTTATTTTGTAAAGTTAATATGTATATTTTAAATATAGTCACTTGTAAATATACCCACTTTATATTAAGTGGCCTTAACTACTATGTACTAACATTTCAATTTTATAAAAATGCACTTATTGTGAACATACATGTGTTTACATTGTACTTACATGTTTTAAATTACCTGCGATATAATTACGTCTGTAATTAATTTCTGTAGTTACATTTATAATTACACCGTTGACCAATCCTTTACACCTAACCCTACTATTAAATTTACCCATACTACCACACCTGTCCCTAACTCTACCCGTATCCCTCCTCAATATCAGCAAAAGTGTTTTGCAATACAATATGAACACAAGAAGTACATTTTACTTATTTATTTTTATGTAGTAAATAGTAGTTAAGGCCACCTAATATAAAGTGGGGCCAAGTATACCATTACAAATGTGTAATTCCAAATGTATTTGGATAAATGACATGCAGTACAAGTTTCAATAGAAATTATTTTAAATAATATTACCATGTAAATAGTTGTCAATACATTTTGCAATATTTTAACCATATTTTAAACAACAATAGAAGCAATTATGAAATTACATATAACAATGTACTTAAGTCCTACTAAACTGAGTCAAAAACACTCTTAAGTTCAACCAATAAATGCATAAATAAACTATATATTGTAGATTATAATTTATAATGTGTAATTGTGAACTCGATTGAATGTGGCTTGAACTGAAACCAAGATTTTATTTCTATGAAAATAAGACACATTTTTGGTTTTGTGACAGAGATTCAGTAAATCATAGTAATTGATGTTGAATGTTAAAATACTGATTTATTTAGTTGATCTCTCACTGTGAGCTCTGTGAGGTGAGGAGATTACGAAGGCATAGAGTCATTGCAGAGTGAGGACAGAGAACATTTTAAAGTCAGATAATGGAAATGCAGCTTGTCAGGACTTTGAAACCACAGCTAGTTTTCCCGGAGATTTTCATGTAATCCTATTATCTGTGCTAAAGTCAGACATTAGCACTTTGCCAAGAATGATTTTAATAAATAATTTCCAGCAAATCCCAAAATGTCCTCAGCCAGTAGTTAAAATCACACATTCAGTTAAAATCATAACCAAACTACACTACAAAAAACGGTTCTATATATTACTAAAAGTGGTTCTTTGGCTTGTAATCATAGGGGAACCACTTTAAGTGCTGTATAAGTGCTGTTCTTCAGCGGTTCTTCAGCAGTTCTTTGGGATGACTGAGGTGCTATATAGCACCGTTATCATATAGAGAACCTGTTAAGCCCCTGTATGGTTCTTCAGTGGTTTTTCAGTGGTTCTTTGGGTTGGTTAAGGTGCTATATAGCACCACTGCTGTACAAAGAACCATTCAAGCCCCTTTAAAGGTTCTTTACACGTCAACGAACTACTGTTGGTGCTGTTTAGCACCATTATTGAGAAAGAAATAAAATGCAATATGGCACCTCTTATGGGTTCTACATAGCACCATTTGACAAAAGTGCTATGGAGCACATTTAAAGATATGGTGCTATTTGGCACCAAAAGTGGTTCCCCTATGATTACAATCCAAGAACCACTTTTAGTGCGAAATAGCACCAATTGTTTTTAGAGTATATAATATAAACAAATCAAATGTGTGGACAGTTTGAGTTTATAAGGGGTACTACACATGAATCATGAATGATATATTTTTTTTATTTTTTTTTTACATTTTTCAATGCTTTCAGACTCAAGTTTTTCCTCCTTATAAATGAAATCCTCTCTTATTTGTGAAAAGTGAAGTACTAATTTGAGGTCGTTCGTAGTGAAATATCTGAAGACATTTCTGAATGCTATGACCCTGTACGCATAATCTATTGAGAGAAATAAAGATGACTTTGTTAAAACACTTCATAAGCTAAACTTTGCTTGTGGGAAAACTTTACATCTGTTTCATTTGTAAATGAGTCAGATGAAGTTGATCTTCCTTGTGACAAATGGATCTCAAGGGTACAGCAAAGTGATACTCTGCATCTTTGCTGGCTCTTCATAAAGCTGCACATTCCCAGTGCTAAACATAGCAGAGACTAATGAGACTCGGAACAATTAAATTCACCACTGATCTGGCCTTGCTTATCCTGCTGAGAGAATCAAAGAGTCAGCACAGACTATCTAATTTGAGATGATTTTATTACCTGATGCAATGAATCCCATTTGGTGTTAAATGTAGGCAAAACTGGAGCGTTTGAATTGCCTTTAACATGAATGGTATATGTCCAAATATCTTAGTGTTGCTGAGCAGCCTGGTCTCATTATTAATAAATAGTCATGTCAAGTCAACTTTATATATATATATATATATATATATATATATATATATATATATATATATATATATATATATATATATATATATATATATATATATATATATATATATATATATAGTGTTTTTTGTTGTTGTTGTTTGTTTTTACAATGCCAGTTGTTTCAAAGCAGCTTCACAGTGTTAAACAGGTAAATACTGAACAATTTGATTTTTTTTTATTTGACAGAATTTGATTCGAATGTACAGCCGCTCTGGAGATAACTCTGGTGGTTATCAGCTCATTTCAATTATCATATAGCGACAATGTGGGCAAATCAGTCATTTAGTTGATTTGGATTGCTACTTCCAACAGGATAATGCACCATGTCACAAAGCTCAAATCATTTAAATTTGGTTTCTTGAACATGAAAATTATCTTAACCCAATAAAGCATCTTTGGGATGTGGTGGAACGGGAGCTTTGTGCTCTGGATGAGCATCCCACAAATCTCCATCAACTCCTATCAATGGGCCAACATTTGTAAAGAATGCTTACAGGTCCTTGATGAATCTATGCCACGTATAATTAAGGCAGTTCTGAAGGCAAAAGGGGGTCACAGTATTAGTATGGTGTTCCTAATAATCCTTTAGACGAGTGTGTGTGTGTGTGTGTGTGTGTATATATAAATATGTCTGTCTCTCTCTTTGTGAGAGACATTCGTGGAGAAATCAAAACAATTGAGCAGCAATATAAACTCACAGAAGAAACATACTGGGTAAAACTGAGTTTTTTGTAGTTGTTGATATTTATGATTTATGATATTGTAAATAACACAAGTCAACTTTGCAATCATGAATTGTGTAGCATGAATGGTGTAGCCTAGCTAGTTCAATAAACAAGTAGCCTAATTAATATTAAGTTACTTAAATGTTAGATCCAAACAACCATTTTTGTTCCATTTCACCCATTATTTCAACGATGAAAATAGTTCCAATAGAAAGCAACACTCGGTGGCAGCGCGTTGTTTTGTGACTAAATGATTCAGCGTTTTGAATGAATCATTTGAATAAACGACTCAGTGACTCGCTCATGAAGACGATCACTTGCTGCCACCTATATTGGCGGTTATGTTTAAAAGTATGATTGCATGTTTTATTTAGAACATCAATCTTATAACATTATTTATTGCAGCTGTATTTTTTGCGGTTTAAATTATTTAATTTGATTGGTAACAGCCTATAGTGTCTTTACTATTATAACTGAATTTATTAATCAAATGTAAGAATTTAACATGAAAGATGATGCATACATTTAATAAGATAAAAAAAAGGCCTTTATAAAATTAAATAACACCCTGGGGTGAATATCACAAATATGCAGATTTAAGTAGGCCTATGTAAAAGCTGACAGAACACTGATGAGAATATTACTACAGAATCAATATATGAATACCACCAATTTAATTTATTTTGATTAAATTAATGTTTAAGTTGATATTTACAAGAAATATTGTAACTGTTACTAACTTTTAACTGCTGTAAAAAGCACCTTATTTGTTTAAAGTGTTTGCAAACCATATGTTATTGCACTTTTATTCATATAGCAGCACTTTTGTATTCATTATGGAATTTTGTGCACACTGCGATTTATCACAGAAAATCATGCGATTAATCGCGATTAAACATTTTAATCGTTGCCCAGCAGTAATATATATATATATATATATATATATATATATATATATATATATATATATATATATATATATATTTATATATACAAACATGTCCCCGCAAGACAAGGATTTAGGATATTGCCATCTTTATCGTTGCCCCCATAATGTAGAGTGTACCAGACAACACACACACACACACACACACACACACACACACACACACACACACACACACACACACACACACACATGCACACACACACACACACACACACACACACACACACACACACACACACACACACACACACACATGCACACACACACACACACACACACACACACACACACACACACACACACACACAAACACACACTTTGAATATAGTGGTTATAATCTAAAAAAAAATAGCTTTTAAAGTAAAAAATTATGAATTACATATGGTCATCCATATCGGAAATGGAAAACAAAGTAGAAATAGAAAAGTAGAATCAATATCTAAAGAAATCTATTTGTGTACCAAATGATTCATTGATTAACCATTACGATCAGTTGGATTAAATAATAGACAAATGTATTAAACTGAACGAGAAGAGATGCAAATCAAAAGTTTGATAGTAAGAGATTTATGAAAGGCAGTTACTGTGAATGACACATTTATAAAGTTGAAACTCTTATTGTGTGTAGTGAAAAGGATACTTTGTGGTTTTGTGTATAACACAATTGAAAATATTCTGAAATGTTTGAAAAAAAAGTGAACTTTTGACGATCCGTTGTGAAATTAGTACTATGAGTTTTGAAAATGTACACCTTGCTTGTGAAAATAGTACCAAAGTGAAAAAAAGAAAAAGAAAAAGAAAAAAAGAAAATTACTACTTTATATTACCAACCCTAACCCCTAAACCTCATCATTCAAGAAAACGTCCCTTAATATCATTTATAAGCCGTTTTCTTCTTGGGGAACAAAAATGTCCCCATTACATAGGGTTTAGCAAGCCCAATACATTTGCTAAAAAGAACTTTCTGTGTGTGTGTGTGTGTGTGTGTGTGTGTGTGTGTGTGTGTGTGTGTGTGTGTGTGTGTGTGTGTGTGTGTGTGTGTGTGTGTGTGTGTGTCTTCATGTCCATGCATGCTTTTCACTGTGTGTATGTTTGCACCATTTAATTACATGCTGAGCCCGGCTTTAGAGCCATGACTGATGGAAAACCATTCTCCACCATTAGATTCCTGTTCATTAGGCCCAACCACGCTCTGCTCTCCACCCAAAATCTATCACCATTTTCATTCTTCCTCCTTCGTCCTCCCTTTCTCTCACACGCATGCACTCGCAACCTCTTTTTTCCCCCTTCTCTCCCTCCCTTTCTCTCTCTCTCACACACACATACACTCACACACTCTCCTACAAGCCCTGGAGTGCTGATGAGGACTTTTAGTGCTAATCTGTAATGTGCCCCATATATTTAAAATTTCTGCTGAAGCAAGTGTCTTGGCCAATTTATGTAAGGGTAAGAAAAAATGTTTATATGCAAATGGGGGTGAGGAAAAAGCGATGAGGTACTGTATTGTTGGATGAAAAGGGAGTGTACATGGGAGGAGAAGAGTTGAAATTAAGACCAAGTGGACATGCTTTCACATGCTTTGTTCAGTATTCAATTTTCTATGTTACGTCATACAGTGTGTATAAATGTGAGTAATGGCAGGTTGATGGATTGACGGGGTCATGTGAATATAAAGCCCTGCTCAGTACTGAGCGAGCGAGTATGCGAGAGGCATTTCAACACTTTGGGCGTAAAATGAATGAGAGAATAAAACAGACAAGCGCAAAAGATGGCCATATGTCCGTGAATTAGTGAGGCAGGACATTAGCTCATATAGATATAATTACACAGGTCAGTGATTGAATGAATTTGCAAGTGCAGGAGTTTTTGACTGAAAGAATAAATGAGGGAGTAAAGCAATGCATTAGCAAATACGTAATGAAACGAGAGCAAGTAAATGAAAAAAGATGATCTTCCAACAGTGACAATCTTCAACCAAGTGAATTTCAAACTTCCCTGCACATCGTCATGATGTTCCTGGACAGAACGCCATCCTCCAGTGTCCTTGTCCATACCCTAGTCTATCTGTTACTCCCCAGAGCGAGTACACGGTTTTGACACGATCAGAACTTTTACCAGATGCTGTGGCTGCGCTGTAGGCATCCTCATCCGCCCAGAAACACGACGGCAGATGGCCACATTCCCAGCCAGAGAGGACAAGCATCTGCAGATATACAGAGACAGAAAAACTATGCACTGGGATTAGTGAGTGTTGGATGTGTATAAGGAAGTGGGATAAAACGCTGATGATATATGCAATTATGTGTTGTATAGTGAATAACCTCCATAATTAGTACTTGATATGAAAAACATAATCATTTTTTATGACAATCAGTATTTGCCGGCATCGTAATTGTATTTAATTATTTATTTTGCTGAGGCCTTTCTCTCCCCATGGACAATTAAGTCTGAATATTGTATAAAGAAATATCAGGAAATTATTAAGAAGAAAAATATGGAATGGGACATCATTGGTCAGATATTGTGTCAACTCAGACATTGTGTCACCTACACTCTAAAAATGGCTGGGTTAACAACAACCCAATTGGCAACTCAGCGCTGGGTAGATATTGGAAAGAACACATGCTGGGTTAAATTAACCCAGTGGGATTTTAACCCAGCAGGCTGGGCTGTTGAGAAAACCCAAAATGTTGTCAATTTTTTACCATTAATGGATTTGCTATTCTGGGTTATTCTTGCTGGGTTGTTCTTAAAGAATCTCCTGTGCATTAGCTTACTGTAAAACTAGACAATCATGAAAGAACAAATGAAGAATGCATGTTTAGACTGTTAAAACAATCATTTGTATTGCTTGACAAATGGTACAACACACAAATGTGTTTAAATTGGCAACAATGACAACTACAAACCTAATATATTCTGTCAATTTATTCACGTTTAAATCAAACTTTTATTTTGACGGGTTGCTGGGACTTTTGAGTGTCTGTGTTCATGATATGACACGCGTCCCTGTCATTCACAAAGAGACGCAAAACATGGAAGAGTAATATTTAAATAGTATTTAATATACACAGACACTCGTATATATTCAGATACAGTCTGGAGCCCTGCGTGACGCGACTGAACGCAGCTGCGGGACCGAATATAGTCTACTTGTGAGTCGATGCTATACAGATCATACTATCGTCACATTTGTAACATTTCAATATGTACTTGGTACCAAAGTACCGGTACTTGTGACATCCCTTCATACAACCATGTTTAATTTTCATAAGGGGATCATGGTTCTCAGGGCCGGTGCTAGCCATTTGGGTGCCCTAAGCACAAATGCTTGGCGGTGCCCCCCCCCCCAACACCCCACCACCCAACCCACCCTACCCTATACTCCCCTCCCCAAACAAACACCCACCCACCAAAGAAATAACTACCATTCAGAATTTCTTATTTAGGTTCTCTTTACTTCCAAAATAACTGCTGCAAATGAATAATTGAAACTGAACAATGTAAACACAGAAAGTTAAAAGTGCAAAATAAAAGTTTTGTGTAAATAGAATAAGTCTATGAATTTTATAAAGTATGAATTTTAAAGTGCACGTTTTAAACTGCTAATAACCATGCATAACTGCACAGTACAAATTACACAACAGAGGGACTACATCTCTATAAAGAGTCCATTCTGCTATTCTATAGAACTATATTAAACATTTTCACTACCATCAGTTGTCAGAGGCCCTACAGAGGCACACGTCTACATTTCCTAGCTGCAAAATCAGCTATCAGGCCATCATATGACAGTTTCTGAGCCACGTCCCCATTGATAACCACAAGACAAAATATTCAGGGATTCTACTGAAAACCAGAGGGAGTCTGGCACAGAGATTCACCTTTTTCTCGACTAATTTGGTCTAGGCCTATGTTTTGAAGTACTTAAATTGTCTGGTTGTAATTGGTTGCAATCACTATGGCACATCCAGTTAGAATGCAATAAGGACTCTGATGTTTCTTCTGTAACATTTATTCTCCACCATAAGTCGGGGCAAGTTTGTGGTTCTGAAAATATACATACAAATTGGTAAATAACAATATACAAAAGGATGCCAATAGCAGTACACATAAATGATGTGTAATTATGATAACAATGGACAAATAACAGTACAAAGTACTAAACTGTTACACAAGAAATGAAATCCGCACTTACTAGCCTATAAATTGTCATGTAGGCTTATTTTATCATCATGTAAGAATCCTGTTCTGAGCGGGGCTCGAACTCCCGGCCGTAACGTCATTAGCGCCATTCCGGCTGCCTTTATGTAAACAACACAACGGTGCATTTACAACGGCATACACATTTAGCTCGCGAATGTACAACAAAGAATATAGCACTCATGGTAAATATATGTAAACATGTCTTATAATAATTATAGTACAGAGGAATACTCGTTCTCCATTAGAATTGTCTATGCACGATTGCGATAGATAAGGATCTATGCTACTAATACTTTCAGTTCGCGGTAAACTATGATTTTAAACAATCATAGTACATTATTATGTACACATGACAGTCCTTCATAACAGCCTATATTACTTTTGTATTGCATTTGTATATTAACATGCTTTTAGAAATATTTTATGTGTTATTTATACTAGTAGGCTAGCCTATTGTGATGATTTTTTCACGACACAGATTTTTTGGTGCCCCCCCAAGCACTTGGTGCCCTACGCGCAGTGCGTGATGTGCGTGTGCGGAGCGCCGGCCCTGATGGTTCTGTGTAATCACAAACTATTAATCTATCGTCTCACATGCCTACCTAAACTAACACGAGTCAGTACATTGCATCGGATTCTGAGGTAAAACTTCTGTCGTCTTAACGTCATGTAAGCTTAAGAATTGTTGCCGCGAAGAAGAAAAAAAAAACTATAATTATGCTAATTAAAATGATTATTAATGAAAAAATATGAACTTATCTTAAAACATCTGCAACCAGTGGCTTTGCCTTTTGCATTGTCCTTTCAAAATGACAGTTTGGGAGCGAATTTAAACGAATCAAGGCGGGAAGCACGTGAAACAACCAAGCGCTGGGTAGAATCAACCAAGCATTGCGACCCAGCAGGTTTAACCCAATGACTGGAAATTTGAAACTACCCAATGGTGTTTAAAATGTGATCAAATAAACCAACAAAAATGACCCAACAGTCTTAACCCAGCATTTGGGGTTAAAAAACAATCCAGCATTATTTAGAGTGTAAATGAGTACCATGTCTGGAGAATGTGTGCATTTGCCATTTGCATTGGTTGTACTGTCCATTGGGACTGATATGCTCAGTTAATAGCTGAATGAATGCAGTGGATGCATAAATATCCTGCAAGTGCCGAAGTTATGTTCTTGAGCAGCTCGCCGAGGGAGAAATTATGATTTTTAAAGTTCACGGTATCTTGAGTCCTTGAATTCGCTTTACGTTTTAGCCGAGAACAATATCATGGTTATAGTGTTGTAGACGTCCTGCTATGGCTGTGAAAACATCAATAAAAGGCGTTGCATTTGCACTTTGAATGTATGCATGTGTATTTGTGTGAGTCTGCGGAAACAGGCCAGCATGGAAAAACAGAACTCGCTTTTATCCCATAAAACCTTAATAAATCAAACTGTCAAAGTTGAATAATTTTCCCTACTGTAATTTATCATTTTATAAAATAATAATAAATACAATCTGTCTTTAAACATAGCAGCAAAGTACTTTCAATGTATAAACTCTTGTTTAACCACTTAAACTCTGCGGACCCTGTACAGAATCGGAATGACATCATCATGCATATACTTTCATGTATATAATTTTAAATGTCTGTGGAGGATCTCTGACTTCATATGTGGTACCATTTGAAAGCGTACAGTCTCTACTTTCTGGAGATATGCAGCACTTTGGCATTTGTTTTAGATGAAGTAATGTATTTACACTAAACTCTCGGACCATTTCCGCCTGGATTTGGCCTACCCAAATTGAAAAGCTTCCCATACACACATACAGTGGTCTAAGTTCAAAATGTTCATAAAACATTTCTAAAAGTGATAAACATGTAAGTATAGATTTTCTGAGCTGTAATCACCCCCCAAAAAAGTGTTTTTTTAATTTTATTTTTATATATAAATTCATTTTTGAAAGTGTGTAACTCAGGCCCTGGTTTCCCAGGTAATTAATGACAGAAATTTTATTTTCGGATGAACTGACCCTTTAATTATTAACAAATTGAACCTTTTTTTCTTTTCTTTTTTAAGTTTAACCATAATTATTTAATTGTCCTTTGTTTTATATAATTTTTGAAAAAATCAACTCCTAATCAACAAAAAAACATGCAGAGTATCCAAATCAGCCTACAGCTCCCTGTGTCCGTGGGAACCAAAAACTGACCTGATGTCAAAGCCAGCCTCTCTTCTATTAGATGCCATGGCAACCCAGAGGCTTTGAGGCTGATAATAGCTGACACTGTTTCAGCGGTGCCGGTGATCAAGAGGGTCCCTCTATGTGAGGGGCCAAAGGAAGCCAGGATAACTAACCCTGAAGCTCTTCATCAAGAAACCAAGCAGCAGGCTCGGGCTTTCAGCACACTGAGCTACTTCAGACAGTGGGAGGTGTGAATCGTTAAACAGCTATTTTGAATTTGTTTAAAATCTATTAACAAGAATTTTTTGTAGAGATAATGGACACATTTATTTTGCTGTTTATATAAAGTGCAACATAGTCCTATGTTGTAAATAATATATCACCCTATAGAGGTTTATTTTGCGTTAAATTAGCTATGCATAATCCCTTACGTACAACTGGTATATATTTTTTTTATATAATAATAATAATAATAATAATAATAATAATAATAATAATAATAATAATAATAATAATAATAATAATAATAATAATAATAATAATAATAATTAGTTGCATTTATATAGAGCTTTTCAAGGCACTCAAACCAGAGGAGATAGTCTTACATCAATTCAATAAATATGTGGACATATTGAATAAAAATAAAAAAATAAAAAATAAACTGTTTTACATTTTAACTATGAAGGATAGTGGGACAATGGGGAGTCTTGTTTTCACCACCTACAATTATGTGGAATTCACAAATCATGTTCATGGAATGACTGTAATAAATTCATTTTTGTATTACCTACCTTTGATCACACTATTTTATGTTATTGTAATGAATTAATTGCAAGGAATGTGAAATGTAATGCTATATTAACCTGGTAATGATATGTCAAATTATTTGGTGGGTTAGCATAACCCACACATAATTATACAATAAATGTTTGCTTACCTGTCTAATAAAAAAAAAACATACAAGAGTGTATTAATGAATTATATTAATTAGGAACCTGTATATAGTAGTTAATTTGGTCCCACTTTATATTAGGTGGCCTTAACTACTATGCACTGATATATATATATATATATATATATATATATATATATATATATATATATATATATATATATATATATATATATATATATATATATATATATATATATATATATATATACTAATTAAATTCATATTGTATTGTAAAACACCTTTGCTGATATTGAGGTGGGATATGGGTAAAGTTAGGGACAGGTGTGGTGATATTGGTAAATTTAAGGTTAGGGTTAGGTGAAAGGGAAGTGTCAGTGTAATTATGAATGTAACTACAGAAATTACAAAAAGTACAATGTAAAAACACAATAAGTGCATTGTATCAAATTATTAATTTAAAAGATAGTACATAGTAACTTATGGGTCCTGCACACTGTGCGATTTTTCAAAATCCTTTGCGAATGTCCCTTGTCAGACTGTACGAACATGATCGCCATGTCACACTGTAAGATCTCAGTTGGCATTAATGTCAGACTGCACGATAGTGAAGGCGCGCTAAAAACGGACGCGCGCAAGAAAACTCACCCGGAGTTCATATCATCAATGAATGACGCGTTTGGTGACAGTGAGCTGCATTACACGCGGGACTGAAATGCTGGCTACAAAGAAATCTCTAGTACTCGTTTTGGTCATAGTTTGTCTTGAAAAACGGAGATATTTGACTGTTGTCGTGGGAGAAGTCACACTGCAGGATTGTGTGCCAAATCTTCTGACACTGCCAGAATTTCGTCTGAGGTAAAATTTGATCGCAGCGCTCATTAATCGGCTGCCGGTGAACATGTCAAACTAACGACCAAAGACGTCAGATTTTGGCCTAGGATCTGAGGAATCTTTTAGGATTTGCTAAATTTGTCCCAGACGGCCAAATCGTGGCCAAAATCACACAGTGTGCAGGACCCATAAGGCCTAATACTAATTTGTTAATCAGAGTTTCTTGTTGGTGACACTTCTCCTAAATTGCTCCAGGCATCATTCGACCATATCTTTGATGATAATATTTGAAAGCTGTATGGTGTAGCCTCAATATCTGACAAGCTTTGTAAAGACCGGCTTCAGCGGTACGGCCATGTCCGGTGCACTGACCAACCGATGCTTGCCAAAATGGGCTTCCAGCTGGAAGTCAGTGGAACGCGACCGAAACAGCGTTGGCTCGACAACTGCACAACGACCTCAAACTTACCGGTTTGCATCCCGATCAAGCCGACGATCGCATCAAATGGTGCCAGCGATCCATAAAAGTGGCCCCTGCTACCACGTGGGATAAACGCTAAAGGAAAAGAAGAAGACGAGTTTATTGTTAGTTAACAGCGGTTAATTGAATGCTTTGTGTTACTCATATGTCCTTGTGTAGATTTGTTAATGATGAAACAGTATTCTAAAGTGTAACCAGTATGTCATACGTTGAATGAGACGTTAAACCAAGGTCCTGATTTTTTGTGGTCATTAACATTCTCAAGGCACTTCTCAAAAAGGGTAGGGGTGTAACCCTAGTGTCCTGGCCAAATTCCATCCATTGGCCCTTATCCATCATGGCCTTCCAACAAGCCCTATCCTGGATTGGCTCTATCACTCTCTCTCCTCTCCACCTGTAGAATGGTGTTGATCCAAGTGAATGCTGGTGGTGTTTGAGGAGAGACACCATATGATTGTAAAGTACTTTAGGTGTACACTCTAAAAACTTATACTATGATTTACTCAATTTTTTTGGTGAAACATTTTTACACTAAAAAAATTGAGTAAATTTTAAAGCAGTGAAATCAATTATAGACACCATATGAACTGAGTAAATGTAAGTAAAAAAATTGAGTAGATTTGAGTAACTACATTTGTCACATTAACAAATTCAATTAAGTAGAAAAAATTGGGTAAAAGGAAATTTAAAAACCAATATTTATTGCTAATATAAACAGCTTTTATTTATGAGTATTACTATAGTATAACTTTAATTTCCTCTAAACCTTTGTAAAATACTCCACAGTCCACACAAACACACTTATACATGACATGGCCTTTATTGTCGACGAGTACAGCAATAACGTTACAGCTGTTTTGACATGTAAAGAACAGTTATTTTACAACATTTAAACTCATGTAACAAACATTTTAGAAGTAAAAATTAAACATTTAAAAGTAATTCAAGTTTAATCAACCGGTCTGTTATCCCATTTCCACCGTATCAGCGCTGTTTCTCGAGCCTGAGATGGACTAATGTTAGCGGTCTGCTGGTGGACTTTGAACTTGAGACCGCTGTCCTGCGTTTCATTCGTAGCTGAAAGATGCTGCGAGGAGGCGCCAGACTCCATAACCTGACAATAAACAAACAGTGCCCAGTTTTAATAAGATTGTACTATCCAAATTCATTATATTCATTATCTTTACGAATTAAAGTTGTGTTTTGAGCAACACAGCAGGCGTTTCAAAGACCAACGCCACACGTTAACTTAAGGTAACTCACACTGTCCCTGTATGTTGTTTTGAATTAAACAAAATGCCTTTTAGCACAGTAATGATTCTTTAGATTTAAAAAAAAAACATACAAACCTGAATTTCACTGATGAAATGCCCCAATTCTGCGACGCTGAGAAGAAGAAACTGCTCTGGTGACTGAGGAGAATTCAAATATCCGCCCTCACTCAACCGTCGAGCTGTCGTCACGTCAGCGGGTGGGGGAGGGGTGCATTGTTTTAATCGAGTAAACTTACTCAATTTCTTCAGTGTGTGTTAAATATTAATAATCTTAATTTTAATTAAGTAATATTTGTGGTTCTTGAAACAGGTCAGTTTAATTCTCCATTCTCAAATATTTTGAAATAAATTTCACAAATGTATTAAGTATATTTAAAATAAATAATTGGTTATTTGAATACTAAATTATTTTAGTGAAAAAAAACTTAAATATAACTATAAATTTAAGACAAAATTATCTGTTGGATTTTTAGTCAATTATTTTGGTATGTTTAACTGAAACCATCAAGTAAATGATATTGAGAGATTTTATTAAGTTAATAAAGTTAATTATTACTGTGATATTTACTAAGCCACTGAATTATTTTTTAGAGTGTACAGCAGTGCCTCAAAAATGCAAAATGCCTTATTATTCATTCATTCTTTAAAGGTTCTTTAGTCATTGCTATAAAAAACCCTAAATTCAAACCCCTAAATACATTGACTGGCTTATCAAACTCAAGTATTCCAGACAGCCATACATACGCAGATACAGTAAGTGATATACAATGCTTATGAATTCATTGCAGATGTAAATTATTCACAGTTAAAGCGGAAAGGCTCCAGACAGTCAGCTTGTCGACTGCTGTCTCTTTACATTTGAGGAGAAATCAAGCCAAAAGCTGAAGCAACATAATTCCATTCAAGACATCAAGCGGGGGGCAAGCGGATGTTTGTGACGAGAATATGATGTAAGTGTGCTCGTGTGCATGTGTAGGTCCGATCCTTTCATTCTCACACACCCCATGCCAACACAGGTGCCGCCGTCAGCATGCCAAGACATTGGATAATTGGCAATTGAAAATCAGGCAAGATAAAAAAAGGGAAAATTACGGAACACAAAAGAAAAAGAGGACAGAGAAATATGCGTAAACCCCCCAAAATCACTGATAATTTGTCTTTTATCAACTTCAATAAGAATTTAATTTCTTTGGCAGTGGCGGTTCATAAGAGAATGACGCTGGAAATGGTGTTGCGGATCTGTGGAGAATAATTGGCTTTTAGCTGTGGAGGCAGATAGAGGGGGTACTGGTGGGGTGAGGGGGGGGGGGGGGGGGGGGGGAGAAATAGAGAGCTTGGCTCCTGTACAGCTGTGGCGGAGAGCCTGCAATGTGCTTGTGCTGATGACAGGGAGAAATAATTATGAACGGAAGAGCCAAGAATCAAATTTGTAAATACTGATTTTTGCATGTGCATGCGTGTGTGAAAGGGATTGAGAGTCAACTACAGTATTATCAGTGTGCTTGCTTCTTTCAATGTTCCCACAAATCCCCTTTTCTGAATCATCCCATTGTAACAGCAATAATTATGTTTTACCCTTTACTTTATTCCCCTTCCATTAGATGTGGATATAATTGATAGTTCAGTGAAATATTATAAAGGCAATACATCATTAATTAAAACTCTCCCACATACTTAATGTCTGTATTTTATCTTGATGGATTCCAGACTAAATGAATCAGAACTCTAGATTAGGGCTATTGAACTTTACAAAGCTGTAATAAATTTACAATTAGTAATTTTGTATTAATAACTCTAGGTGTGGTATGTATAAAAAGTAAGTATTTGTTAAGCCAAGTATTTGTATTTTTGTATTATCCGTCTTTCTGTCTATCTATCTAAAATCTATTTTTATCATTCTACAATTTCTGATATATTACTATTAAAGCATATTGTATACTCTATATAGCCTGCTACGTATTTACATTGACATTTTGCATGTTTTGCATACAGATTGCCATTTATATTTTCTTGTTGCACAATTAACGTGACCTTTCCACACCAAGTGTGCAATTATCGCTTACATTTCTACTCCATTTGAACATTAACGTCACTTATAATATTTGGATGGATAAACACATGGATTGATTGGGTGCTGTTTTTAATTCTCTTTGAATATCAGTCCATAATGAGTGCAAACACAGCTTCATATTATGAAAAGCAAAAGACTCAAAACATTATCAGTATGACTGGATGAGTCATGTTTGAAGTCACTGTAACTGCCGGTATATATGCATTCAATAAGAATTTAATTCTTATTGTCTAGGTTGTGACATTTCTTGGCAAATACATAGAAACTAAATGATGATTTATGGGCTACTAGCAAAGTAACGCTGCTGGTATCTCCCCAAAAGTGGACACTGTCAAGCAAGATTTCAGTTAATAACAAGCTAAATTTCAGTCTGTTCCTCACACAAAGCTGTCATGTTGCTTCTCTGGTGGCTTGCATGCAGGGAGGTCCAGTTAAATATTTACAATAGCTGAATGTGAGTGTACTACCCAGATCTTTCTGTCTGTCCCCAGAACTCTTGGCATATGGTGCTGTTGGCACTCAAACACAACCACCCACAACTTCCTTTGTGTGAGTTTTCCTGAACCTCTTTGACCCACAACCTCAAGTGTTTGACAAGCTACATTGAAAAAAAGCTCCCTCTCCTGGCTGAATTCCCAAACCAAGCTCTGTCACAAACATTCTGTTGGCATTCCTAACCGTAGAATAAGCTTGAATGTCGGCAATAAACATGGACTTGACACCAGTAGGGCTGCTTCTAGGAAGTGTCCTTCCCTCATTTGCATGAAACATTCAGATGATTAGTTTGCAAAGAAATTGAAACATAAGGGAAATATACATTTAACATGAAACGAAGAATAAAAACCAAACAAAACAATAGAAACATGTTTTATGATAATGTTTTCAAATGTTATGAGCAGAATTAATGGCTGAACCCGAATATGCATACTTTCCTACTATACTGTATAGTGGGTGAAAAACAGTACGTCTAAGTAGTGTCTGAAATTATAGTATTAATAAAACAGCCGAGAAGTACCCACTAGATTCTGTGAGATTCTGAAGTGAGCACCCAATGGACACTTTACTATCCCATGAGGCCACGGGAGAGGATTTGTGAATTGTAGAAAAGCAAGTGATTGGTAGAACACATAACAATAACAACATGACATTGTATACAATGGGGAGATGTTTTTGCTAAACAGGTTTTGTTATGATGTAAAGTAACTTTGGTTTGCCATTGACTTTCAAGTTTCAATGTTTTTTTGTATTCATTGTAAGTCATTTTACACAGCACACACAACGCCTCAGCACTTTACTCCACATTTCTCATAGCATGGAGCAGTGTCAGTCAATCTATGGGGAAACAAATTAACTTGTGTAACTTATTCTAAAAAGTAACGCGGATATTTTGTTGTAAATTGAAAAATAATGTGTTACTTTACTTGTTACTTGAAAAGTAATCTGATTACATATTTTGAGTTACTTGTAATCGGTTACAAGTTTTATTTAATCATACCAAAGCAATGGGGCAATACTGACGTTAACACCAATTAAAAATGTCTGGAAATGTAAAGTCACAGTCTTAAAATGTTTTGTTTCAGTGAGATGCAGCCTAATTGATTCCTGTTCGAAGCTAGAAATGTGAAGTTTATTGTGTCATTATTTTGAAAAATGCCCCTATTTGGTGCCTTGGTCTGAGGATCATGTAGCACCCTACATATGTGATGATTTGACATTATTTGGAGTAGTGAAAAAAATAATTGATCAAATCCCCAAATGGCAGCAAATCTTGTGGGTCTAGACTCAAATCAATGATTTCATTAACCTCTGCATGCAGAAGGAAGTGATGTTTCTGAAGTAGAAATTAAGCTTCTATAAGTAATGGTTCAAAAGTCAGAAGTAGAAGAAAAAGTTGGTATAAAATTGAGTAGCAAATCAGCTAGCGGACTACAATAAATGGATGCAAAGGGGAAATAAAAATGTAATACAGAAACTTTGGTGCTTGCTCTCTAAAATGGGAAGATGTTAGAAAGTAATAAAACAATTAGAAATCATTGTCTTTGACTCAACAGATCCAATGTTTTTATTTAAAAACTTTCAATTGCAAGTAATTGCTTATATTAATTCCATGTAATTATGTTTCCTTGACAGGCTGATTTTGAAGAGCATTTAGTTGTGTATTTCATTGATTATACAATACTGATTATACAATGTTGATTATACAATATGCATATTAAAGGCCATGAGCTATCCATCTGAACGTCCTTCTGAATATGGATGTAAAAAAATGTAAAGGGTCTTTAGAAAGATTGAGTGTAAACTGGAAAATGTATATAAATAGTTGCACTCATTTATCCATTCAATAAGCACCAAGTAGCATAATAATCATTTCTCAGATTCACCCTTCTTTTACTGAATTAAAACAAACCCATTAACGAGGATTAACCGCTATGAATGGGAATATTTGGGAGCATTCCCAAAACGCTTGAGTTCTCCCCCTCCTTTTCTCGAGTGGGATCACTAAAGAAACGGCAGCTGAGCTTCTGAAGAGAAAGCAAATAAAATGACAGGGACTCACATTTAACTTCAAATGTGTGCCATTCTCATTTCTGTGCTCCAGTCGTAATAATCTCCAAAGCCTCTCTTTTGATCTTATTTTCTCGCCATCCTTCCTCCGATATTGCTCAGTTGTTCGGCAATTTTTTTAAGGCTTTGTTTAGAACAAGGATGGAACATCATGTTATTAACTAATAATTAGCTGTCAGGATCCAGCAACTGCACCTATGGACGAATGAGTGCTAGAGTGTGATGGGTAACAGACTTCAGCAGTCATCCTTCCAGCCTAAGTTCATCTTTATGTTCCTACATGTTACAAAAGACTAATTACAGCCTAGAGGACAATCTTTCCCAGAACATGACCTCGTTGCTTTAACCTCCAGGGGAGTGGATGAGAAGAGGGAATAAAACGGAAGAAGAAAAAGGAAATGAGAGTTGCACTGATGTTATTCACTCTGAGGAGTAGTCTAATTATCACAACTCATAATCTGTGCTCTGGTACGACAGTGTCAACCGAGAAAATACACGAAAGTATGTTGTTCTCTAAGACCGCATTTGGAGACCTGACCAATATTAATATTCCAAAAATCTGTTTGATTAGATGCGCAGCTGTCAGAAAAAAAAAAGATTGAGGGAAGTGTTTCTTATCCTCCCTTATATATTTAATAGGCTGATTTATTTATTTTTCCAAACTACACAATTATTAATTTCATTTTTATCAAAAAAAACACATTAAAGAAACCCATTAATTATACACATTATAAAATTAATTATCTTAGCTTACGCATGCAACCATGGTTTCCTGAGAAGGAGAACAAGGCACTGCGTCCCACTAATAATATAATAATAACAATATTTTTTTACATTTATATGTAACAAATTATTTATATGTAACATTATTAATATGTAACATTTATATGTATATGTAACAAATCATTTATAACAAATTATAGCGCTTTTCAAGGCACTGAAATCATCTTACTTTGAAGGGGGGAATCTCCTCAAACCACAACCAACAAGGACTTAGATGTTGAAATCAGATTCCCTTACTCAGGTCTGCCAGTGACACTTTTCCCTGTGGACACCACCCAAGGGTAATGTCATAGTATTGACTCATGAAGGGGCAACCCGCTTAGAGATCCAACCTCTGGGGTGGCAGCCACAGCTTCATGAATTAAATGGGAGCTGCCTACTTAAGGAACCTGCCATTAGGGGAAAGCATCAACTTTGTATCTAGGGAGATCACATTCAACCCCATCACACCCAGGGGGAGCATGTTAGTAGAAAAAAGCTCAACTCTGTCAGACCTGGAGTCAGCTTCTCGCAAGGCCAGCACACCTGCATTTAAATTGAGATGGGATGTTCGGGCAAAACCACTTCTCATCAGGGCCCAGAGATGGGTTCATTTGGCAGTCAGCAGGTTGGCCCTCAGTCCAATGCGCACCCAAAACTGTGATCCCCAACTTCGACTTTAGGCTCCCTTAAGGGAAAGGAGAACTACGCCCACTAAAGGACACTAGTAAACAGCTGCTTTAGTATCAAATATGCTAGAGTCTTCAAAGACTGTCTGAGACAGAGTTAGCCAAAGAGAAGATAAGGTAATCCCAGTAATGGGGAGAGTACACTCCACATTAGACCCTACAGTCTGAGGATAATATCAAGCTCTCTTCTTCTGGGAGCAGAGGACCTGCTTATAGAACCAAGCTATCGATCTCCAAAGGACACTTGGTAACGGCCTGCTTAGGCAGCTACAACCTTGCAAATATGCTATAGCTTGCATTCTAGGCAAGCTGCCTAAGAACCCGAAACAGGGAAGAAAGTTTCCTCTAGATAGGAGCCTCCTGCTTAGGGGACCCCCAATTCTGGGGGAGGCAGCTATGACTTTATTACCACAAGGGAGCCACCAGCTTGTTTAACCCCAAATTAGGGGGGAGGTGACCTTGAAACTTTAGCATATTAAAAAGGAGCCTCCTACTAAAGCTCCTTAAAAGGAGGCGGCTTCCCCTAGGTTGTCATAAGGGAGCTACTGGTTTCTTAATGGAACCACACAGAGGTGGAAGCCAGCTCACCTTACCTTGGAGATCGATGTAGCTGCCTAAATGGAGTTCAGAAGAGCAGAGGCCTCAGCAGAATGACTCTATATAGCGAGAGTATAACACTGATGAGCACAGACAAAAACGTAGCCTACCTTTAATTTCACCAAGCTGATTGCTCACTAAAAAAAAAAAAAATCACTAAAGTCCTCATGTTTTCAGTTTATTTGAAGTTTGATTTGGCATAATGCGTTAATGTCTAAAGTCATTTACTTTTGAATTAGTATTCCTATTAAAAGCATAATTTTGTTAATTCACAAACCCGGAATGCACATGAAAACAAGAGGCAAGATTTATAGCACAAGTGAACCATATCTAACCACAACCGCGAAGAAGGCATTGTCTCCTCTCACGTGATTTTACCCCATTCATTCTCAATTACCCCCACCAAACGAGTTTTATCAATGAGTTGGAATCCACATTTATTTTTACAGACTTCTACATCAGAAAAAAATACCATCCGAATAGGGCTTTTGACACAAAAAAAAAAAAAAAAAAAAAATATCTAAGCTTTTTATTTAAAATGTTGCTTTTTTTAATGAAACACCCATATTTAAGTGTTGATAAAAAAAGGAATGCATGTAGCTAGAATAAATTATTTAGATATGAACAAATATTCATACATCAAAATATTCAATGGGCCATTACATTTTTGTGAAAATTATCAAAAACGCTGGCGCTGGCTGGCAATTTTTTAAAAAACACTGGCGAGGAAAAAGGTAAGGCTTCGACATACTCCGCAAGAATAGAGGAAAATGTGCTCGCTTCCAGGGCTGTGAGAACAAAATGACGTCATTTTGTTCTCACAGCCCTGGTTTGGGAGTTCTCGGAGCTTGTTCTCAACACATCGCCTGAGCAGAACTTTTTTCTTGCGGGTGTCCGAGAACTATTTTGTGATTGGTCATACATTTAAAGTGGGCGGGGTTAATGCGGAGAAACGCAGATGATCGGCATCTGCTTTTCTCGTGAAGTATGGAATGTACTGGCCAGAACAAACTTTGTTCTAGTTCTTGCCACCTCGAGAAAACAAACAGATTTCTTGCAGAGTATGTGCCAGGCTTTAAACACTGAAGATGATTGCGCTACAAATGATAAACAATGGCGTAACATCAGCACTTCAGCACATAGGAAACTAGTCCTTTCCTCATAAATGAAGCCAGCCCGTGTGTGACTAATGTGTGAGCTTAAATGCTGTGGTGATGAGTGTGCTGATCAGGTGCATGGTTTAGTGAGTGAGGTGATGAGCAGGAGGAATGATGGGAAATGTAGTCTAACGTGCAAGTGAGGGAGGGAAGCAGCGAGGGAGGACCAGTGCACTTGTAACACACAGATCCAATGTAACATTTCTCCACTGTCTCTGTCTTGCTCTAATGCAGTATGAGTATATATCAGCAATAATCCTGACCCTGTGGTAGTCTTGCTAGTCACTTTTCAACACAGTACTCTTAATCATATCACTGCACAGACGTGTTTGCGGCACTGCTGGTCTGAGAGCGGCAGGTCTCTGAAGCAGCTGTGTGACTTCATCAGTGAGACACATGCAGCTACAAACAACGGGAACAGGCACATTGTTATTTGTCCTGTGGAAGATAAGGGGAGAATGGCAGATGGATGACCTTAAAATAATAGTTTACCCACAAATTAAAATTCTGTAATTTACTTGCCCTCATGTTGTGCCACAGAAGACAAATAAAAAAATAAAAAAATATATATTGCACCCGTTATTTTCATAGAGGTTCATAGTGACCTTTAATGTCTCCCAAAAGGACAAATATTTTCTGTTAACTATTAGTTAAGCTGCACCAATATGTCAACTAACTCCAAGAGTATTAGTGGCCTGTTAATAGAATATGAGGTTCAGGTTAGAAGTTGATATCTACTAGTGTAATATGCTGAATATTTACTGAATTTATAATTATCATATTTGTTTTGAATTATCTGAATTATCTGAATTTGGATTTATTGTTAATATGAGTTTCCTAGGTAAACATTGCACACAAAAGCCCTCTGATGTCGTGTTTACCACGGGGAAGTTCGGAAATAATTTTGATACCCAAATTCCCAAGATGGGTGTGCCATAAACTTTAAACATGTTGGAGGGGAGAACTACTGCGGTGACAGGTATGATTAAATTATTAGAGAAAGCAGACTATCTGTTCTCAAAAATGTTTTGTTTATATTGTTGTCAGTGCATGTGACAATATTATTACACTATAGTTTTTGTTTCAAATAAGATTTTCCCAATTAATAGGCAAGAATAAACCCTCCATTATTCGTTTTCATTCCGACAACAAAGCACTTGAATGCACGACTTCAGAAGTTGGAATTATTCAATTTTCCAATAGTACATGGAGGCAGCTTAATTTATGAGAGCATTCAGTTCATACAATGTATAATCAGTTTAAATAATTATTCAATATTAATAAAATTGTATGTTTTGTATTAATATGTTTATTAAATTAATTTAACATTAAAAATATAAAAGGACAATTTTGGTTAAAATGGATACGTGCATTAGCCTGACAAGCCAGACCCACATCAAGATGTTTGGTCTGGAAACTCACCATAGACAGGGCTCAATCCGAGGGGCGGGATAAACAGTTGTCTTTCAAACTCCCTCTGCACGTGATAGGATAGCGCTACCACCAACCAGAGCAACGAAGGTGAAACAGAGCTTGTTGATAGATTAAACATTCACCGTATCCGGTCGGCTAAACTCCGAACACATCTTCCCTTTTTAAGAATGACTTCAGAGCTGTTCTTTGTTCTTTTCTCAGAGAAAAGCTTAACTCCAAGTCTTCCAGAATCGCAGTCAAAGCTGATTCGAAAGACCGCCGCCGTTCGCCAGTTTCTGTGTTTACTAGAAGCACGCAAACGCAACTCAGCTGTCGTCATTATGGCCCCGCCCGCCGACTCTATACACGATGTGATTGGCCCATCCAGAGTGAGGGGAATACAGCTCAGAAGGTGAGAGTTCCTAGACGACACTTGCGGGCAGATTAAATTTGCTGCTGCTAGTGTGCGTCTAGATTTCTAGGCTATACGTGCATCTGATTGTGTGTACATCTACTCATTATCAGGGAGTTCTCGTGATGCGCTTAATTCTCAGAAAAGACATTATTCAGTAATTCACAGGAGTGTCTACCGCATTTACAAAAATTCTACACAGCGTGTATGGAACTGAAAAACTAGTTGGTAATGACCTTTTTAACATGCATAAAGATATATTGCTCTCTTCTTTAGGTGCGGTGCAAGAAATCACTGGGAAATGGTATGAGCCTTGACTAATTCATGCTTTCAGATCTTGCTAGAAAAATAGAACAAGCCCACAATAAACATATTGAACTGCATTACTGGAGATATATTATTAGCAATGGTACATTAACAATATCAGTAAATACAAAACACTTAGTGCCAGACAACCCTCAGTTCTTCATAGACATTTGCACATTACTGCAAGTCTGCAATATAATGCATCTGTGTTGGATGGTTGAGGAGATGTCAAGCTGTGTGATTCAGGCATGTGCCAGAAGCAAACGCCTTATGAAGTGCCGGTGAATATTAAAGTAACCAACCAGTCAGTGGTGCACCACATGAGTGAAAACAATCATAGAAAGAAAAAGAGAAAGAAAAAACTGAGAGCGAGAGAAACAGGAAGACAGAGGGGTAAAGGCATCTCTCATTTTCTCTCTGCCCTCCTTTCCCATGAGCACTTTGGCGCAAAAATGGCAAATGATCACGCTCCCGTGAGCACCATCTGCCAGCATGTACTCTTAAAGATTCTGTCTCCTCGGCTCACTCGCACTCGCTTTTTCCATTTGTCTCGTTTCCTCTCAATCTCGCCCTTTTTGTCACAGTTTTTAAATCATCTGTGCTTTTTCCTGTTTGTCTCTTGGTTACAAATACTACATTTTGACCCAGCTTTTCCTTATTTAATAATGTATTGCCTGGTTTGAGTGCATGTATTTTAGATTCATATAAGAGCACCCACTGGAAATAGCACACTCCATTCCTTTTCTTATTTTTATTTATTATTATTTCTTGCAAGAAAAAACTCACAATAGACTTTGTTCCAAATACATGCCAAATATGTGAGCAGCAACGATTTTCATGTTTCACGGACTAGGAGGCACCCAGGGAATTTTCTGTAACTCCCCTGATAGACGCGAACAACAAACATACTGCCGCATCTGAGACCGTCCTCGATATTCACTGAACCTCATGCTTTTTTGTAATTACAAGTTTGTGCGAAAGTACATTTGCCTGAGCTTTTTTATGGCTTCGGCGTTCAACTTCATTTTGGCTGCGGATGCTGTGCCTGAACTTGTTAATCTGGTTTCTGCATAGAGCATCTCCCAACCAGGCTTGGCATTACGCATTGCTGGCTCAAATACGCTGGCTCAGTTATTATAGAACAGTTTTCTCTTGCAGTAACTCTCATATCAGTGTCCAGACATGGAGAGTCCATGCACATGACAAATGAGCCACATACACAAATGTTCTGAATGATGACGAGGGTTTCATTGAATGACATAGGGGTGATATTACAGTAATGCACTATTTTGATAGTAACTAGACTTTCTACCTATGGGAACCTTTTTAAGGTTCTAGCAGCGCTACGTATTTGGAACCCCTAAAAGGTTCTATAAAGAACCTTTTTGAAGTGTCAAAAAGGTTCTTTCTTGTCATTATAGAACCTTTTTAGCATAAAAGGTACTTTGGAGTTGACTCAAATCCATAGTACCTTTTATGCTAAAAAAGTTTCTATGATGACAAGAAAGAACCCTTTTGGCAATTATATAGAACCTTTTAGTGGTTCCAAATATGTAGCGCCAGTAGAACACTTTCTTCTAAGAGTGTAATATAAGTAACTTTGCATGTCAACTTATTCTACTAACCTTAAACCTAATTTAACAGTCTACTTATACTATAAGAGTTAGCTGACATGTAGTTACTTGTAAGTTAGTTATAGCTAGAATGTCAATTTTATTTGGAACAAAAGTTCTAAAATGCACCTGTTCCAAATTGTAATCTTGCTTATAGAGGATAAATAGATTATTTTCTTCAGTAAGAAGAATATGATAGAAACACATTTACTTAATAAATTACTAACTTTATCCATGGCTCTGCCTTAAAGGTGCACTATGTAGGATTTTTGCAGTAAAATATTCAAAAACCACTAGGGCAACTAGTTCTTACAATATCCCAAATGTTGCCAACTATTTGTAAATTCTGATAAAATGACTCACTTAAATGTATCTAATTTGATAAACAGAGCTGTGTTACCTCATACTCATGACCGGAAAAGCGGAAATGGCGCCTGTGTCCCGTCATAATAAAAGTCCTGCTGCTCTCGTATTCCATAACAATCCCTCCAGCGGCCTTGCTCAGCTCCACAACACTCGGTCCTGCTCTGCTTCAAACTACAGTAACGTTAATAACCGCATCCATCAACATGATTTCTCCCCGAGTCCTATCCCGATTATTTTCCGACGGCTTTGACCACATGTCCAAAAGAGTGTGCTCGGAGCTCAATCTTGGCATCATCAAACTACGCCTTTGTTTTGAATATGCACTCTCTAGCGGATGGAAAATTAACACATTGCAGCTTTAAGTCATGTGCCCAATATCATAGTGTAGGATGTCAAACAATGATCTTTTTCATTCTGGCTTGCAAGAGCCTATCATCAATGATTGTCTACTACATCTCAGAACTCAATTTATCAGCCGGATCTCACGGAAAATGCGTATAAATACTACGAGTGTGCAATGTCATGGAATGTATACGCCAAAACTCATTTTGGCGTGCATATGATGCTCTGTTTTTTGCGTGCAAATGATACGCATTTAATGGCGTATTATACATATGAACCCCCCACCCCACTACCCTAAACCTACCCAAGAGAGCGTGTCATATACGCCATAAAGTGCGTATCATATGCACACGAAAAACAGCGTATCATATGCACACCAAAATGAGTTTTGGCGTATACATTCCACGACATTGCACACTCGTACTATTTATACGCATTTATGTGTGATCGGGTTGCAATTTTTTCATTCCCAGTCTCAAAGCATCTGCTACTGATCGCTACAGTGGCAAACATGAAGTGTTCAGCTCATTTTGTCTCTGTGTTCTAAACCACTAATAGTTTATTACATTTAATAAAAGTGCCACCGTGGCTTCTCCAGTAGCTACAACTTCCATTTCCATTGTAATCCAATTTATCTGAAAGTGATGATTTTGGTTTCTTGGACACATGGCATGAAAATGCTGTTTATTTACAAATAGATTTTTTGACATATTTTCACATAAATGAAATACGCAACTTGGATGGAAACTATTGTTACAATTAGGGATGCACCGATTCCGATACCGGTATCTGGTATCGGCCTCGATACCACATTTTCGAAAGTACTCGTACTCGTTAAAAGTCCCCCGATACCGGGGACGATACCATGGTCTGAGAAATGTCTATGCTTGAGCGGCGTGTAAGGGGTTAATCACAGATACCGAGTGCCCGCCCCCAGGCCCGGCTACAGCTCAGAGCGGGGAGAAGGCGAGACGAGACGAGATACGTCAGCAGTGTGGAACTATTTCAAAGTGCATAAATACACCAAAACAAAGGCGGACTGCAAATTGTGCTCAGCGAAATTGTCCAGAGGAGGCTCAAAAGGTAGTGCATTTAGTACAAAGTAATGAGTACAAAGAGTTTACCCACACTTCTAAACCAACACAACCCACACATCAGCAAACTCTTGCAAGACGAGAGAAAATGTCCAGAGACAATCCACGTGCTGTGAAAATAACACGGGCAATCATCGAGTAGCCCCGTGTCACTAATTAGCCCAACCTCCCAGTGGATAGACGAGAGTTTCACGCTGCAAGAAGCCATATTACATGCGAAACAATTCCGCAGAATTTAAATACCTTTATGAAAGAAATACTTGAGTTGCACTGTCACTGTTTAATTTTTTTAAAATAATTATTTATTCTGTAATATGTTGCATACAACATGCTTTTCATTTTAAATAAATGTTCTTAATTCCAAACTAGTCCCTTGTTTTTAAAGTAAAGCTGTTACCTGTAAATTTAAATCATGTTTTTTTTTAAGTACTCTGTATCGGTATCGGCGAGTACTGAAATGCAAGTACTCGTACTTGTACTCGTTTTCCAAAAAAGTGGTATCGGTGCATCCCTAGTTACAATCTAAATGATTGCACTTTGCACAGCTATCTGATAGATTAAAAAGTCTTCGAATTACTGTATGTTTGTAATTGGGCTGCTTTTAGTTATGGGTTTAAACTGAGAAAGAAAGCGGAGACCAATGTCCAATGATGTTCAAAACACAGAAAAAAACATAATGTATCTGTTTACCCTGTATGTTTAGGATTTGGTTAAGCCTGTTAGTTATATTTCAAGCTATTGCGTTAGAAATCTCTCACATCCAGTAGCCTCTGTATTGAGCTGGCAGTAGCATGATGTAACTTCTGAAACTTAAAAGCTCAAAAAAGACTTTCTTCGGATTCAGGAAGACTGAGATGTAAATACATTTACAGTAATTAGAACACTACTTTAAGGAGTCTGGGTTGTTCTGAAGGTTGGAGGTTTTTGGGAGTATGGATAGAACTGTTAATTGCAACACAGCCACATTAGGAGTGATGAGCATTTAATGGACAGGATGGGCCGCAGCCCAGGACTCCAACCTTAGGGGGCACCGAAACAGGAGGTCAAATATGAACTTAAAGGCAATGGCTGCATCGGAATTTGCATACTCTCAAGTAATTACTTATTTTCAATAAGTACTTTGCAAATTCCAAAAAAGTATGTTCTAGCTGCACTACATTCGCCATGTTGTCATTATTATGTGACCTACCAGCGTCAGTTGCGTCACTTCACGAATTCCGCATACAAATCTTTTCCTGTGGCACCATGGTCCAGTCAAGTGTCCATCGCATACACACTTCATAATCGAGCCCGATCTCACGAAAATACGTATAAATACTACGATTGTGCAATCTCGTGGAATGTATACGCCAAAAGGAGTTTTGGCATGCATATGGTACGCAGTTTTTCGAGTGCATATGATACGCACTTTATGGCGTATTATACGTACGAACCCCCCACCCCACCACCCTAATCCTACCCAAGAGCGTGTCATATGCATGCCGTATAGTGTGTATCAAATGCACGCGAAAAACTGCGTAGCATTTGCATGGCAAAACTCATTTTGGCGTATCCATTCCACGAGATTTCCCACTCGTACTATTGATACGCATTACCATGAGATTGTGTTGCATAATCTCACTGTAAGTAGTATGTTATGAGGGTATATTTTGTCTACTCCTTTACGAGTATTGTGAATTCAGACATGCTTCTTTTGTTACATACTGTTTTCTGCCTACTCTATAGTATGCGATTTCAGATTTTCAAGATTGTAAAAGTGATGATTAATTATTTCCAAACAGGGGTCCCGAACCTATTTCCCCTAAAAGAGTTTAAAAAATACTATTGTTGAACTGTTTGAAGCCTGACTCTAATGACTTGAGAGCAGCAAGACAGTAGTGAATAGACCCCTTAAAAGTTTGGGTAACACTTAAAAAAAAAACTATATATATATTTTTTTTACTCAAGCATCTCAGAATAAACCTTTTTTTCATAGTGCAAAATATACATTACACAATTCTTCACTGTAATGCATGATTCAAGCTAATTCAGAATTAATCAAACCCCAAAACACACGAAAAATGGTTTAATCTTATAAAATGTCCCCTTAAAAATCCCCTTAAGTAGCAAAGGCATCATATACTAGCTGTGGTTTGCTTAAAAACAATACACAATCAGACCAAGTGGAACAAATTGAACTAAGTTGAAAGTTATTGCACAGCAGGTACATGACAAATTAATTCTAAAATAAATGTAACCTCTATAAACATTGACAACTGTCTCTTTGGCCAGTTGTTGGTCAACCATTCAGCCTGTGAAAGTTGAAGGGCTTTTTCCTAGTCTTCCACTTTCAAATTTCAGAAATCAGGGCTCTTCCACTAAACCTCTGACAACTTTTGGTTGTTCCACAGTCTTTACACTAGAGTGCAGAGGTCTTCTGTGATCCATGGCTCCTTCATGAGACAAGGGTACAAAAAATAGGATGAAATGTTGGAAGTGTTTTAACAATATTGTGTTGAAGTCAGGATGTAGCATGTATAATAAAGTTGTGAAATTCAGTTTTTCTCATGTCTATATTTCTGACATAAAACTCTGTCACAATAAAATTAATTAACCATTTTCAGTTCAAAATGTATACAGAAATCAAAGGCAAGCACTTTATAGGGCTTTTCACACTGAGCTTATTGTCCTTCTAAACACACTTTTAACCTCGGGTAAAGTAACATTTCACACTTTTATATTTACGTGCTTTGGACAGTCACTGAAACACTGTGCATTCTATATAAATAAAAAATTCAGCGTTGAAGAGAAAAAACATCAAATGCAAACAGAAAACGCAACGATTGCAGCGAAGAAGAGACCATTTAAATTATTGTATAGTCTGAAATGTCCATTCAGGATAAACTTGTAATACAAGGACATGCAAAGCTTGAGAATTTATGAAAACATATTGTGTGCAGTGCAGTGTCCGTCCAATCAGTGACCCTGATACTGCACATAAGGATGTTATCCCATGATTTATAAGTACAGTATGGAACGGCAGTGTATGAATACCCGGGATTAATTGTTCATCTCAGGTAAATGATGATCAGTGAGAAACGGTAAGCAAGATAACCTAGGATTCTGTATACCTGGAGTTTACTATTTCAAGCGTGAAAAACCTCATGTTTTTTATCCTAGTGAAGAGAAGCTTGTATTAAAAAAAATACAAGCTTCCCTTCTTTTTCTTAACTTTAACATAAAGATCCCACTCTCAATAGAGCCATCCAACTGTTGTGGAACAGTCTAAAACAATAGAACATTATAGAACAGAACTATCCACAAGTTTCCTACGCCCCATGAACACTTGCGTCAAAAGTGGGCGCGTCTTCCGGTTCGAAATAAACAAGCGGGACGACATTGACATTTAACAATTGACAGTCATTCAAGCTATCCAAACGTGCTAACTATGTGGGAACACAACCTCAACGAACTTAAAAATGGTGAAACAACAGTACCTTTACCCTCCGCTGTAGTTGGTTGGGAAGATGACGTAAAAAAGTGGCCTCGTATCACGTACGGTGGTATTTTTAGCTATTTTCTTGATTCAGTAGCCTGTGATGGTAAGGCAATGAGCAATTTGAAAAGCTCAGAGGCGTATCAGTATTTGCATAGTGATAAAGTCGGTCGGGTGTTATTTAAGGATGTTGGAAACAACCTAGTTTATCTAATAGCGGACGTTGAGCCGAGCGAGAGCCTTCACGTATCCCATCATAAGGCTTGGGTGCTAGCATCGGTGACAGGTGAAGTAAGTTAACTTACAGACAGCGGGTTGTTCATGTATTGCAGGGCCAGGACGCTCTTGTAGTCATGCATCAGCACTTTTGTGGAAGGTCGGTAAAGTAAGGACAATTAAGTGCACTGTGTTTGTTTATTGTATTGCGATATTATTAATTAACTAATAAATACTAAATTGAAATGTTTAGTGTGTGTCATTCATTCATGTTCTGCATATGTTGCTTCACAGGAACTTTCACTTAACCCTTGTGGCACAATCTGGTAAAAAAAAAAGTACAAATTTAAAATTTGAAGCCTTGCCAACAACACAATGAAAGCCTAAGATGTGAATAGCCCTGGTTTACACTATACAATCAGTTTTAGTCCACGGATATTCTGAAGAAATAAATACACAAAGACAGTAATTATCAAAACATTTTTTACTTGCACATTCAGTTAGCAGTGGTATCCAGAACATTTAATTAAATAAATTTAGCATGTCTAGCCCTGGGTCGGCGTCTCTTCTCCGGTGGCTTCTCGTAACCCAGAAAAAGCGCTGGGTATGGGTTATCCTGTGTTGGCTTCTTGTCAACGAAGTGAAACGATCACACAAACAGATGTTTGGATGTTTTTTTTAAGTTTAAGTTCTTCAACCATATTCTTTTTGGTTCGTCGTCTATTGGGAGACGATGGAAACTGTACCATCGTTGGCAGGAACACTCTGACTTAGTTATGTTCAAAACACTCACGTTTACGCCACTGAATTAGTTTAGTCTGGTTATTTGTACACCCGCGAACAGCACATGTTGTCCCTGAGCCCCGCAACGACATCTCTCTTAAAGGTTTGCGACTTTACATATTAAAACAATGATCCGAATAATTAAATAAAAACGTAGCCTCGTCACTAACTAGCACACAAAATACCATTGGCATACTACTTCCGCTGTCTCACCGGAAGTTGTACCCACGTTCTTTTTTACAGTAGCGCCCCCCGGAAAAAGGTGGATAGAACATTCCTGGAAAATGTGACATATAACAACACACTATCTGTATAAGTAGCTTATGTCTTTATGAGAGCCTTTTAAAACTAACCTTGTTTTTGATCAGCTTCCATTGTCCTGGGGTGATTCTGCTTGTCAATTTACTGCAACAAAATTAAATTAAACATATATATATATATATATATATATATATATATATATATAATGCTTTGTTGTGTATTTAATTCCATTTTAATAGGACACATTCAAACACATAAAATTTGTATTTTGTTAGATTAAGCACATTGTGCTTCAAACTTTAAAACCAACTAATTCAAAAGGGACAACAAATAAATACTATTTCTTGCCACTGTGTATAAATAAAGAACTCAAAACCTTCATACCTCATGGACAGCTGCTTTTTGAAGTGAATTTGAAGGTGTACTGTTGCAAAATTGTCTTGCAAGCTGAGCCTCTCTAAATCGTATTGCCTCTATAAATTAGAAGAAGAAAAAAATCCATATAAAACACAGTTCAGTATCAGATAAAAGCAAATAAAAAATTCATCGCCAACAACAAAGTAAAATCAAAACCAATATGTTACAAAGCAAGACCATATCAACAGACGCGATAGACATCGTATAAAGCCCATTAGAAAAAAAAGTAAAAATAGAGCCATGTTCTGTATAGTAATTGTTAAAACAACAACGATGGATCAAATATGCAACACAAATAAACTTGATAGCTTAAAACCATAACACAAAACAGCTGTTTACCTTGTTCTCCTCTTCCGCCATGCTGATTGTTTAGTTTTCGTTAACTCCGCCCACTTCCGGCATGAGACTGTGGCGTGGCACTGTTGTCCTCAGACTGTTGTGAGTGACGTATATGGGTTCTGCGGTTGGTTATTATTGGGTTCTATGAGGGGTCTAGTGACATTGTGAACTGCTTTTACCCTCCAGTGAAGCATCAGGTGCACGTGTCAGAGAAGACAGCTGTCTACCCTCACCAGTCAGCATTTACATTAAAGTACAACGACAAAGTTTTCATCACCTGTTAGAGATGATGTTGTAAACGCATGAATAAATCATTTACAAATCGTTATTACCCATTACAAATGATCTGTACAAGTGTACAAGGCTTTTACAACGCTTTCTGCTATTAGATACTTTTATACTGTTTTTGGTCAGTTTTTGCAATAAAAAGTAAATTATAAATTTATATTTATAAAATCATGTCTACTTTTACAAATGCAAAGAATTAAATGTGTCTTGATCTGATGCTTTTGGATATGCATCAATACATTATATAGGCTACTCATCATTTACTAATCGTTTGATCATCATTTGTTCATGATTAACAATTTATTGAGATAATAGTACGCTGACATTTTAGTTATTAATAATATATTAACTAGTGACTTAACCATTTACTAAGGATATGTTTGATTATTTTATGAAATGCTATTTTGTTAAAGATAGGCCTAACTTATGACAGATTTGTAAATCGTTAGCATATTAATCATTTATGAATGTATAATCATGATTTGTAAATTATTAGTTTATCATTATCTAATAACTTTATATTATCTAATAATTTATAACTGAATCTACAAAACATACAAAAAAGTAACATTTATGAAATGCATTTTCATGTTTTACAAATCCTTAGTTCATCATTAACTAATCAATTGTAAATTACTTATAACTGAATCTACTAAATATAAGTAAAATAATTAACAAATCACTTATTAATGAACGCGTAGTCATGTTTCACAAGGTTTGGCACTGTCCAAATGTACAGTCACTGACTCTGCGGGACTTTGCAGCTATTTTTGTAAATTAATTATGAATTACTTTTGGGTGGTTTGGGGAATTTTGTCAAGGCTTATTGTCTAATGTAACCAATCGCTGGGCTAACTATGATTAGCAATGTGTATTATTTTAAGAGACCATTCCAAGAATGGCACACATCTATCGCTGTATGTTTGTTTAACATTTAAGCTAGCTAACGTTACTGTGCTGAAGGTTGACTACTTTTCACCTAATAATAATAGATTTTATTTATAAAAACAGAAACGTGCTGATTTGTACTAGATAAAACCAACACACCAGTACAAATGCATCGATTATTTTACCTGATATGAAGTGTGCACTGCGAACACAAGCATTATTTATGATTGTCTCCATTCAGTCTGTATGCCGTATTGCATTCAACCACAATAGCCTCTTGATTTCTGTGAAGGAATGTCTGCCGGGATTCGGTAAAACTTCAACCAAACTTCGCTGTTCCTTCTATTCTGGCAGCCAAAAACACAAAAAGACGACATTTTAAAGTCAAAAGCTCAAAATTCAGCGTGCCTGCTATGAGTTCTTCTTGCCTCCAGGTAGAGCGGTGAAGTCACAGTGACGTAGGCGATTAAAGGGTCTATAGTGATTGATATTTAATTAACTAGAAATCTCTGCTTGAATATTTCAACAGTTGCCGATGCACAATAGATTTGGCCAATTGGCATAGGCTATTTTTGGATGTTTCCTTGTCTATTGTAGCCAATATGACAAGCTTTCTGTTTATCTGACATTTGTACTAATGGGCATTAAAGATCAAGAGCTAATGAATTTACAAGCGTTGGCATGTTTTTCATCTGCAAGTCTGTTGTGCTGTTGTTGGTACGTATGGTTTACATGCTGAAAATGATGATTGTAGGGGAACAAAGTTAGCTGACAAATTTTAATTAGTTGTGTTGCTTAACCTGGATAGAACACTCACATGACCTAACCAATATTAATAAGCCACGATGAGAGGAATGTTTTAGCTCAAGATCCTGGGGCATCTCTAATCCAGATTCTTTATTTAGTGTGGTACCATCAGATTTGTAGTGTCCTATAGAAATGGCTGTGTCATGTAGAGCAGCATAAATGCTGCTAAGGGCAACGAGAATATTTATGAAACTACAAAACATTATATAAAACTAGTGTTGAAAAATCTCTAGTAAGTACAACAATTGCTAATTAATGTTGTCAAATAGATATGTACCTCTATGTGAATCAAAAAGCAACAAATAAATAAATAACTTTTAAATTATTAGTATATTTATTCATTTATGTTTTATGATGAAGCATAACTCAAAAAAAACTTTCTAAAAATTAATAATAAACTTAACTACCAAATAAAGTTTTAGTTAAAAGTTAAAGTTTTACTTTTTACATTTTTCTTACTTTGAGCTATACCATTAGATACAAAATGTTACGATGCATAACAGGGAACATGAATAGAGTAGGACACAGTTCAGCTTTCTCAGGCAGAGGAGAGATGTGGGTGCAGCTGCTCTCTCAGTTCTGGTCATTATTGGAGATGGCTGAGATGATGATAAGACTGGGAGTTTCCATAGAGACCCTTGTGCCAAGAGGCCATGGTGATGAAGAGTATGAGGCACTAAATAGCAGGTAGCCATCAGGATGGCCAGCAGGACTGATCAATAAGTGTTTGTCTGAGTTGCTCTCTTTGAGCTGCGATTTTATCAAATGCACAATGCTATTAGTGCTGCTTAACATTTTCCACTTTGTTCTGAAAACCTAAGCCTACAGTAAAGGACATACAGTCCTAGGCGCACGCACGCACGCGCACACACACACACACACACACACACACACACACACACACACACACGCACACATTTTTACTTTCTCAAAAAACTCATCCTGTATGAGTAAGCATTTTGAAAATTGGGGATATGGCCAATGTCCTCATATTTCACCCTCTCCTTGTAATACCTATGTCATACCCATGTCATTGTACACATTTGTGTCCTCATATGTCAAATGAGTTTTGGCGTGTATATAATACGCAGTTTTTCGCATTCATATGATACGCACTGTATGGCATATAATACTTACGAACCACCCACCCCACCACCCCCAACCTACCCAAGAACGTGTCAATATGCACGCCATAAAGTGCATATCAAATGCATGTGAAAAACTGCGTAGCATATGCAAGCCGAAACTAATCATGGCGTATACATTGCACACTCGTGCACAAGATTGCAAGATTGCACACTCGTGCTATTGATACGCATTACCATATGATCGTGTTGGTTTGGAACAACTTGAGGGTGAGTAAATGATTTATATATTTGTTGATGACCTATCCCTTTAAACCTACCCCTTCTCTCTCTCTCTCTCTCTCTCTCTCTCTCTCTCTCTCTCTCTCTCTCTCTCTCTCTCTCTCTCTCTCTCTATCTCTCTCTCTCTCTCTCTCTCTCTCTCTCTCTCTCTCTCTCTCTCTCTCTCTCTCTTGCTCTCTCTCTCTCTCTCTGATCCACACACATATTACATTTATTTATTTATTTTCAAAGACATATTTGACTTTAACCCACCATCATCTCCTGTTCAACTCTCTGTCTAGTTTCTTAAACCACATTTTCAGCCAGTTAAGTTTCCCAATGATCCTCTGCCACAAATAGACAAATCTTCATTAAGTTTTACCTGCTTGTCTTCATACTGTGCAATGATTACAGCAGGAATCCTGAGGAGGAAAGTGCCCTGTGCTCAGATTGATTAGTAGGCCTGGCCGCAGTCTGGTAATCATCGCTATCTGCTGTCTCAGCACTCTGCTAAATCTCCTGGGGTTTGGCTGCTAACGGACAGTCATGTGCTTTAGTGGAGGTAAAGGGAGAGGTCAACACTATGTGTGTATTTTAGACATATTTGTGGGTGTGTGGTCCTGGTAAACCCTATGTTATGGGGACAAAATGTCCCAACAAAAAAGGCAATATCCTACGTCCTTGTCCTTGTGGGGACATTTTTGTTCCCATGAGGAAAACCATGAGGATTGTTTTTTTTGACAATCTAAAAAGGCAAGAGTTTTCTGTGATAGTTTTCCAGTGCCTATATATATTTACATTCTATCACTGCGTGTTATAACTGTGTCTGCCTGTGTTACACAAAACCTTTCCATTCACTCTCTTCGTTTATCAATATTTGATGCTCTTTAGTCGGGACATACCAGTCAATTTAAATACAGTTCCTTTATTTATGATAATCGTGAAATTTGAAAATATTGTCATCGTGTTAATTAGGGCTCTCACAATATGCACTCTTGGTGATATATTTAAAATAATTAGTACATATTATAATATAACACATATAATCCAGTGCCAGTATCTGGTTGACATCCCAATATAAAATAGGCGGTATTGCACCTTACTTTACCTGTCATAAAACACAAGCAGACACTGCGCACAGATGCTACAGCCCCGAAAAAGAATGCCATCCAATTTTACAGCCGTTAATTTGCCATTGTGAAAGGGTTTGTTCTGTTTTTTTTTTTTTGGGGGGGGGGGGGGGGGGGGATTTTGCTAAAAAGTGACTTGTTACTCATCTTATTCTGCAGGACTTTGCGATCAACAGTGAGTGCAAAAGGGGCAATACCCCCAATCTCTTCACCCACCTCTTCATCCATTATCTTCAGATCTGGCCACTGTACAGAGAGTAAGTTGCAATTACTTTGCTAGTCCTGAAACATTAGTGTGTTCATTCAAATAAAAACTAGTGGATTAGCGTATGTTTACTTAAGATATCATTAGAGAAAAGGTTTTCTGTTTGTTTGTTTGCTTGTTTGTTTTTAACCCAAAGTAGGGTGATGTGAGCATTATGGAACTTTAAACTCTCACATGTAATTTGTTTCATTCATACACAGCATCAGAGGGCGCCGTCATGCAGAACGTCCACTAGTGAGACTAAAAGACAAATACTAAAACTTTTGAGCTGTGTCCCAAAGTGAAGGGTGCGCACTTCGAAGGCCATGCACTTTGAAGGCCAGGCCAGGCCACGCCTTCAAAGTGCACGAAGTGTCACGAAGGGCGAACCGAGGGACAGGGTTGCTAGGTCTGAATAACAAAACCCCTCCAATTGTTATTCAAAAAGTAATCACGGCCAGAATGGGCCAAAATATCCCAAAATGAGGGGCGCGTGTGGTAGAAATATTGCTTAAATAAAGACAACTTAACATGTGGACTATAGGCTTAGTTAATGGCTAATGGCTTAGTTAGCAGGTTGTGACAACTGACAGCGGACGTTCATGAGATTTTAAAAAGAGAAATGGAGCATATATATATTTTAGTTTTTTTAATTTATTTTTTTGAGCTTTTTATTAGATTTTGACATGCTTCAAAGCCTGCAACGATGGGGGACCGGACCATAAGCATGTAAATCTGTAGCCGGTTAAATATTGTCAAATTGCAAATATTAGTTAACAGTTTATTTCTTATGTTAAATGTAACTGTTACAATATATTTTAAACATTTATATATACGTCCAAGTCTTTTTTAAATTGGCCAAGGCCTACTTATTTTTATTCAACGCTTCATCTCAGATGCATAGACTTTTTATGACATGCCCGTCGACCGATTCAGCCCCGCAAAGCTGCGAGACAGTGGAAATATGCCCTGATCATCCCAGAAGATGATGTCCCGCTCAAGCCTTACCAGAGTCTCTATTGTGCATAATTCCCCATCCCAGTCCAGCTCCAGCTTCTCCCGCTCAGCGCAATGAAAGTGTAGATAAGTGTTTTCTTCTGGTTTAGCTGTTAATTTAAATCTCTGTTGTTTCTGATGTTAAACTTAAGTTATATTATTGGTCTATAAATAGGCTAGTTGTAAAAAGCCTACTTAAGGTAGGCTAATGTATAGACCAATTTATTTTCATTTACACATTTTAAATTACATGGCAAGAAAATATATGTATAAACATATATAAATGTGTTTAATGTAGCTACAAATTATGATGTGCATTACAAAAATAAACAATGTAGGCTATAGAACAGCCACTTCTCTTTAATTTAGCCTACGTTTGAAGTTAATGGAAATGAACAATAGACAGCAGTTTCTTTGTTTAATTTACAAATAACTTGTATAAAAAAATAATAATAAGCTAATAGCCTAGCCATTAAAATTGTTCTGTGTCGGCCACGCATTCAGCCTTTGGAAGATCGATCTTTCGGTGACCGTCGTCATGAACATTCATCCATTCATTCATATAAAAAACTTTATTTTAGCATCTAAGTCCGCAGTTTTCGTTTATTTGCAATTGTTCTTATAATTTTGAGTGACAGATGTCACATTTGATTTAGTCATTTTTTTTTAGCTACGGTGTTGGCAGTAGCCTAGGCTAAAGAAAAATAAATGATTGCATGAACAATTCCTATCCAGTGTCTCTCTTTCTGTAAGGTAAATTTAAAAGATAGATTCTAGAAACAAAATCTAAATTTAGCTGGATCAGTCGGGTCGGGAATAAAATAATTTATAGCACAGAGTGAATTTTACGCGCGAGCGGAATGGTGCGGTGCGGAATAGCGGGAGCAGAACGAAAATACAGCCCCGCGGAGATTTAATTTTGAAGGCTATTTAAAGAAAGTGTATGAAAAAAACGAAGAAATGGCGAAAAAGGGTGATAATGGACTGATTCCTCTTCTTGAGAGAATGGTTGAGAAATAAATAGCATTTATGCAACTAAAAACTGGGAAAATAAAGTTGATCTTGGTTGCTCAGGGCAGGGAACTGGGAACTGTGCAAATGCACTAAACGTTTCGTTTACTTCAAGCGCTTGCGGTGTTGTGTTCAATAGTATCCAGGCTACACTTGAGTTACCAACCGCTATACCGTCTTTAACTGGGAAATATAATCGAGTGCCGCGGGAATGCGGACCACCAGTGTGCTATGAATTCTCGGATAGGGAAGGCTGCGAAATTGTGGGGAGGTCCCATCTGTTGTACCCTTCCTTTGCCTGAGAACCGAAGGGCACATTTTTAAGTCGCTCAAGAATTGCAGCAGCCTTCGTCATACCGCTGTGACGCAATCGCACTTCAAATGTGGCCTTCAGAGGTGCAGCTTTCACTTTGGGACAGCCTTCGTAGTGCCGCTATAACGTAATCACACTTCAATTGCGGCCTTCGAAGTGCGCATACTTCACTTTGGGGCACAGCTATGATGTTCCGGGAAATCCCTAATATGGAAAAAGACATCCAGCTTTCACTGTAGCTGAACAAAATACAGATACAGAGAAATTTTGACAGATTAAACATGAGGAGAATTCACACACTATTGTGACATTATTGGTCAGTTTCACAGTTAAGGCTTAAGCCTAGTCTCAGACTAAAATGCATGTATGAGCTGTCTTAACTGAAAGAGGTTTTTTTTTTTTACATATTTATTTATTTTTGACATACCTTATGGTTTTGAATTTCACTTTGTATTTTGATTCATTCCTGTGCTCCTGCAGTGTGCTCCTTCAGTTTCCCGCCACTCCTATGTCTGTCTTAATTAGTTCATTTGTCCCAGCTGTGTTCGGCTAATTATCTCGTTCCTTGCTTTTGATCTGTGTCTGATCTCTTTTGCTTTAATGTGCATAGTCCCCACCTGTCAGCTTGTTCCTGAGAATTATTGTTAAAGTTTTAGTCTTCAGTCTGTTTCTTAGTACACCATATTGTGACAGAAGACAAGAACTTGTACAAGAACTTGGAGAAATCTCCAAGTCCCATCCATGGGAGGAAATCTCAGAGTCCCTTCCAGAGTCCTCAGCCAAGATGGCCACCACACCTGAGGCTCTAGTCCCCATCCAGAGTTCAGAGATGACTCCAGCACCCAACCAGAGTCCCGAGATGGCTCCAGCCCCCGACCAGAATGCAGTGACGTCTCCAGCCCCCGACCAGAGTCCAGTAATGTCTCTAGCCCCCGACCAGGGTCGGACGTCAGTGCAGTGATGTCTCCAGCCCCCGACCAGAGTCCAGTAATGTCTCTAGCCCCCGACCAGAGTCCAGTAATGTCTGACCAGAGTCCAGTAATGTCCAGCCCCAGACCAAAGTCCAGAGATGACTCCAGCCCCTGACCAGAGTCCATTGACATCTGCAGCCCCTGACCAGAGTCCAGAAACGTCTCAAGCCCCTGACCAGAGTCCAGTGACATCTCTAACCCCTGACCAGAGTCCAGTGATATTTCCAGCCCCTGTCCAGAGTTCCGATATGGCTCCAGCCTCCATCCAGAGTCCCGATATGGCTCCAGCCCCCGACCAGAGTCCTGATATGGCTCCAGCTCCCGACCAGAGTCCTGATATGGCTCCAGCTCCCCGACCAGAGTCCCGATATGGCCCCAGCCCCCAACCAGAGTCCCGATATGGCTCCAGCTCCCGACCAGAGTCCTGATATGGCTCCAGCTCCCCGACCAGAGTCCCGAGATGGCTCTAGCCCCCCACCAGAGTCCCGATATGGCTCCAGCTCCCGACCAGAGTCCCGATATGGCTCCAGCTCCCGACCAGAGTCCCGATATGGCTCCAGCTCCCGACCAGAGTCCCGATATGGCTCCAGCCCCTGACCAGAGTCCTGAGATTGCTCCAGCCCCTGACCAGAGTCCAGGGATGTCTCCAGCTATAACTATAATTGTCTTTATAGAAATAGGCTCATATTTATATTATGCATACATACATTAAATTGACAGTACAAACATTTATAATATTACAAAACAAATATTTTAAATTGTTGCAAATCTCTTTATTAATAAAATAAAATAAAAAATAAAATTTTAGTAAAATAAAAATAGTAGCTATTTTTAACATTAGTAATAATACGTGTTTCTTGAGCACAAAGACCTGCATATTAGGTTGAGTTAATGGTAATGCTAAAAAAAAAATGAAAAAAAAACCAAACAAACAAACAAAAAAAACAGCTTTGTCATCACTGGAATTAATTGCATTTATTTATTATAGATTACTTATAGATTACTTACTTTTGTATCAAATAAATTATGAGCATAAGAGACTTCTTTAAAAAAAAAACTTACCCCAGACATTTTGATCAGTAGTGTATATGGCAAAGATGAGCCAAAAAAAGACATGGGACATGGACATGTTGTGGCCAGTGGGCACCATGCTGCTCACTCACTGCGGCCACAGGGAAGCCACCACACCTCACTAGGACCAAATCTTTGTCAGCACTCACAGACCTTCACTTGTGGCAAAATCACTGTGAGAACATCATGACCCCTTTCATTTGTCACAATATTCCATTTGCTCACTTTTTCTCTTTTTAATATTTCATGTTCATGTTTATTTAAAAATACATGCCTCTCCGAGGCCTGACACCACAGACTCTGTGAATCTCTCTGCCCAGCACACATTTTCTCTCAAACACTTTTGCTTTTTTTCTCTCCTCTTCAGTTTTGTATTTGGTTGCAAGTCATCAAACAATGAACGCTAATTGCAGTGTAATATATTTCCTTCATTTAATCACAACTCCCACTGTTCTTTTCACCCCTTCTCACTACATCTTTATTCGTTCTCTCATTCTAGTTCTCTGGTAAGAAACAAGCAGCGAGTCGTTTTGACTAATATATGATCCCATGTGGCCTTCATCCTGCCCTTTCCTTCTTCACCCTCCCCCTTCTGCAGTTCGGATTCCTTCTAATGTGTAAATATTTGTGCTCCTGCTCCCGTCTCCAATCTGTAAACGTGTTAGTGCTAATCTAAGCTACAAACCATACAAAAACTGAAAAGCAGTAATGTGTATTCCAAAGAATTTTTCATGGCAAACAAAGAGAAGAACATGTATAAATCCTCTAATGAAAATGAATATGAATGATGAAGTCAAGCAAACAGCAGGTTGGAGCTATGCTACTACGCAAGGCACCTAGGCCATATTTCTAATGGAAAATTTGGATTAAAGCCCAGCTAACAGATGAAGTAGAACAGATGAAAAAGAAACTCCTCTCATGAGAAAAATGTTTGCTTTAGTTGATGGTAAGGTCAGACATAAACCTCGAAAGAGTGGTTGTAAAAGCATGCAGATATGCAAATCTAATAGCATCAATTGCTACGATTTCAAACAACTACTTAAAACAGATAGTCACAGTCCTAGCTTCGGATTGGTCAATATGGCATTTTATTGTTTGCGCATCAATAATAAAATCCTTGTGCATGCCTATAATGGATGACTCCTGCGTGTCACTGTAATAGTGAAATCGTCTTTACCTTCATTACAATCATCATCATTAAAAACTTTATTCAGTGAGCCAAGAGTGCACATACACGGTTTGCGCATCAAATATAACGGACACGTGCGTGTCTAAGATGTCACTGAAATCGTCTTTACCTTCATTACAACCATCCAACTTTTTAGCGACACTGGTTTGCTTTCTCACTGAAATATGTAGCTTGGGTTTCCCGTGTTCATGAAGCAGTTGGGGTTTTTGAGCCACACCGTTTAGTCTGTATTTCACGCCGTGAATAGAAACGCCTTAGGCTGGTATGAATCCAAAACAATCACAGAATACATATGAGAGAGGTGGTTATTTGTTGCAATTTATATTTTTAAATGTTTATCATCTATATTTTATTATTTAACGTAACAATAAAATGAATGAATTATATTAATATATTAAAGTTCCTTTTAAGTTATCTCTCGGCCCACCCAGAGGGCCCACTGGTTGGGAACCACTGATTTATATGATGCAATAAATGAATGTAGGCTATTATAAGCATTCATCATAACTACATAGAGCTCATCTCTACCTTCACATGTCTTTAACGGATAGTTCACCCAAAAATAAAAAATGTAATGTTTATCTGCTTAACCCTGAGGGCATCCAAGATGTTGGTGACTGCTTCTTCAGTAAAACACAAATGAAGATGTTAACTTCAACCATTGCAGTCTGTCGGTCATATAATGCATATGTGAATGGTAACACGTGAGAGTATGAGAACTATGAGAACTATGAGAGTAAAAAAACAAAAAAAACATGCACATACAAATCCATATTAATCCCTGTGGCTCGTGATGACACAGTGATGCCTTAAGACACGAAACGATCGATTAGTGCGAGAAACCGAACAGTATTTATATATTGTTTTCTTCTCTTTTTTTCCCCCCTCTAATTCAGAAGGCCTTTAGAAGGCAGTTGGAAAAATTATATAACATTTTTTTTTATTATTATTATATAAATGCTCTTTAGTTTCCCCACAAAACCGATCGTTTCATGTCTTAAAACATCAATGTGTCATAACGAGCTGCAGGGTTTAATATGGATTTGTACGTGCATGTTTCATAGTTCTTATACTCACTCATAATTTCACAATAACACACATCATTGGTTCTTGCACACAAAGCAAGCATAGCTTATATTTACCATACGCTATGCATACAGGTTAATTGATGTTTAGATGTGAGTAACCTTAAAAAAAACTCAAGGTTGAGCTATAAAATATTCATTGCTAAAGTGGTCATATACTCTGCTTTTTGTTGTTAATAACACCAAGCTTTAGCTATGACTACTATATATTCACAATATAATGTAGCTCTAAATATAATATGTGCAGGGTTTTTAATAAAGAAAATATGGAGCATTTAATGAAAGTAATCTCTGCTCTATTTGTACTTTTTTTTTCAAGCTTCCCACTAGTTTTCAGAGGACATGCAATTAAGGAAATGTTAATTGCGGATCAGAAGCATCTGTGGTTGAGGCACATGCCTTGCTTCAAATCTCAGAAAAAGGTAAATGCTGTGCTGCTTGCACTTTCCTTTTTTTTTTTGATCCATTGGTTGTCAGTTGGTCCAGCCCTGAGGAAATCCTTTGGAAGCCTAAGGAGTATCAGTAAATGTTCAGCCCTGCTCTTTCAGAAACCTCTAAATGCAAGCAGCTGCATATTGCACACAGCATATATTGTTTCAGAGGCTGTGCCAGACATATTATAGTAAGTGTCCTCCTTGCAGGCCTGAAGTGAGAAGTATTTACTGCTGCAGTCCGTCTTGCTTGCTGAAGGCTGTTTCTTATTCTGCGCTTGACATCCTTTTTTTTTTAAGATCTAAAGTGGGAACTGGACCTGCCCTTATCTAGGCATTCACTGAGGTCATCCACCTGAGTCATGAGGTACCTGTCAACCTGTGAGACCGTATCAAGCTTCCAGAAATCATTTTAGAGTTAGAGGGTGCCATATCATTTTGCAACTATTATATTCAGACATTAAAATAAGGGGCGTAATGTTGTTTTTTAGTGATCCTGTAATATTTTGTAGAGCCTGGGGCACTCTGTAGGGCCACTACCTGACATAAACACCTGACAGACAGCAGCTGTCTGCCCAGGATTGACTGAAGACAGAGAATTCCCCAGGTAAGCGACACACATGCAGCCGGCTATCCACGTGATGTAAAAGAAAACGTGATTCATCAGACCTTCTTCCATTGCTCCGTGGTCCAGTTCTGATGCTCACATGCCCACTGTTGTTGCTTTCAGCAGTGGAGAGGGGTGAGCATGGGCACCCTGACTGATCTGCAGCTATGCAGCCCTATACGCAACAAACTGCGATGCACTGTGTATTCTGACCCAGAACCAGTAGTGACTTGAGCAGTTTGGGCTACAGTAGTTTATTTGTTGCACATGCATCACTGAGCCTTAGCCGCCCATGGCCCTGTCATCTGTTCACCACCGTTCCGTCCTTGGAGCACTTTTGATAGATACTGAGCACCTCAGACTGGGAACACCCAACAACAGCTGCATTTTTGGAGATGTTCTGGCCCTTTTCAAACTCGCCCAAATTCTTACACTTTGCCATTTTCCTGCTTCTAACACATCAACTTTGAGGACAAAATGTTCAATATATCCCATCCACTAACAGCTGTCGTGATGAAGAGATAATCAGTGTTATTCACTTCAACTTAATGGTATGCCTGATTGGTGTATATTAACATTGTCACACCCATTACCATACCAAACCCTCATGATAGAAATTATTATCATTGATAGACTACATTTAAACACATGCATGCATGGTTTAAAAAAAACAAAACTAAAAAAACTAAAAAAACACACTTTAATAATTTTATCACAGATTATTTTTTTTAATACCCTTTGTGCCTTTTTTTTAAATCCAGGGTTTCAATTTTTAACTTCAGCTAACAAATTTCAAGTTCTCTCAAATCTATTTTATCTCTCTCATCTCTGTCTGGAAGGCTAGACTGTCCTTTTGGTGGGGTTGGTGGACCTGGTAGGTTACAGAAAAGCATACTGCAATGAACCAATCTTTTGTATTATATAAATATTTATATTATATATATATATATTTTTTTTTTATTATTATTTTATTTTATGCTCAATCTTTGAGAAGTGTGGGCTGGTTGTTGTTCCTACGCCTTCTTTTCAATATTGAGGAGACCCCGAGGCTGAACAGCAGCTCAGAAGAATAGAATACAATCAATGTCTGTGGTACATCTCCAGTTCTGAATACAACATTAGGGATCTAGTGATCTTATCCACACTGAACCTCAACCTCCACCTTGCATTATACAGGATTTCTGTCTTTATTGGTTAGTTCTCCAGCTAATGCAAGTTAGGTACAGGTTAACTCTTCAAGTCAATCGATTTAAAAATAAATGAGAGAAGATGCATGTGAGGTTTGAGGGAATCCAATGAAACACAAAAATCCACCTTTGATGATCAAAAGTGAGGTCAATATGTTACTGATTATGCTGTCTGATTATTATCATTTTCGTCACCCAGGGCTAAGCTATGGCAAGATGAGTTATCATGTCACTATGTCTGAAAACTGAATGAGAGCTGAACGAAACTGGTAACATACTGTACTTTTCGGCATAAGAATCCAGCCCCTGGAGGCCTTTTGCTTAGAGGCATCGTCAGAACCAGCTGGATAGTACCTCTGGCTCAGTCACTAAGTTGCATGTTTATCGGTTTATCTGCTTAATTCAGAATAATTCTCTGGGCAGATGTTTCTTCTCAGTGCTGCAAACCTCATCCATCTCAATTAGTCTAGTCTGAACGCATAACACTAGCAGTAATGAGCTATAGGCTAAAGCAATAAACCCTGCTAAACTGTGTAAATGTGAAATGGTCACAGTAGTGAAGCCTCACACCAAATGAAACTATATTATATGCATTTTGTTACCAGCCTGTCACTTATCTTCCAGCGCAACTCATCATAGCATTAACTAATAAATTGGATGTGTCAAAGTGAGCTACTGCTAGAATGTTAGTGCTATTAGTTACACTCCTGTGAGGTATAAATACATTCAGTGTCTAATTAAAAATCCTACAAAATTGGTGTATGTCATCTAAACTGTGTAATTATGAGCAGTAATGCCTGTTAAATTATGTTGCATAGAAGTGAAGCTATAGATTGTGTAATTAAACTCGTTCTGAGCATTTTTTAGCTTCTTTTTGGCAAATGCACTGTACATCTGGGAAACATTTTGTGCACAAACATTTAACTTTACAAAACATTTTCAATCATAAACATCTTTGAAATGTTCCAAATGTCAGGAAACGTTTTAGTGATGTATTACAGATGAGCAAGTGCACTAAAACAATCCATCTCTCGGGCACATCAAAACCATGGCAGACAATGATGTATTAAACTGATCAAATGTGACTTTAAAAACATTTATAAAGTTTCTTTAGTTTCCTATTTGAGATAAATGCTGTCGTTTTGAACTTTATATTCATTAAATAATCCTACAGAAAAAAAAAAGGAAAAAAATGTATCATGGTTTACACAAAAATATGAAGCAGTATAACGTTTATCAACATTTATGAAAACAAGAAATGTTTCTTGACCACCAAATCAGCATTTTTTTATGATTTCTGAAAGATCATGACACTGAAGACATGCTTATTCAGCTTTGCATTCACATGAAAGCTATATTAAAATAGAAAACTGTTATTTTAATTTATAATAATTATTACTATTATCAAATAAATCCAGCCTTAGTGAGAAGGAACATATCTTACTTTTGAACAGTAGCATATTTCTGCTATATCTTTATATGATACGGCTGATATGACATTCATCTACTGTATTGTCTTTGTCCTTTGACCTATGACATACTAAAAGCAACTAATGGGTCCTGCACACTGTGTGATTTTTCAAAATCCTTTGCGAATGTCCCTTGTCAGACTGTTCGAACATGATCCCCGATGTAAGCCATGTCACACTGTAAGATCTCAGTTGGCATTAATGTCAGACTGCACGATAGTGAAGGCGCGCTAAAAACGGACGCGCACAAGAAAACTCGTCCGGAGTTTTATATCATCAATGAATGACTCGTTCGGTGACAGTGAGCTGCATTACACGCGGGACTGAAATGCTGGCTACAAAGAAATCTCTAGCTCTCGTTTTAGTCATAGTTTGTCTTGAAAAACGGAGATATTTGACTGTTGTTGTGGGAGAAGTCACACTGCAGGATTGTGTGGCAAATCTTCTGACACTGCCAGAATTTTGTCTGAGGTAAAATTTGATCGCAGCGCTCATTAATCCGCTGCCGGTGAACATGTCAAACTAACGACCAAAGACGTCAGATTTTAGCCTAGGATCTGAGGAATCTTTTAGGATTTGCTAAATTTGTCTCAGACGGCAAAATCGTGTCCAAAATCGCACAGTGTGCATCCAGCTTAAGGCAATAGTTTATTAAGGACGCCATCCAGGTGTTGTTTTATAATAAAAACTGAGTATTCTCACACCATTTGATATACTGCTTTTTGCACACTGTGTAGAAGGGAAGTACACTTATTTTGACATGGGGTAGATTACTTACAGCAATTATATTGATGCACCAAACCAGAGCCTATGAGAAATAAATCCAAGTTTGTCATTGCAGATAATCACCTTTGAGTGAAGGGGAGCAGGGTAATCATTTTTATGTTAAAGAACTGTGAGCTAAACATTCATCACATGCTGTCAGGCTGTAGCATGGGTAATAAACCCAGCAGTGAGGAAACGACATACACTCCTTTTACACTACAGTAAAGTTCACTTTCTCTTTTTTGGTGTTTCTATAACCTGATACGATGAGGATAAAGGCTGTGAGTTACCCATGATTTTTTTTTATGAACACAGCTGTCACTTGCTCTCATATAATTTTGAAATACTTAATTTGGTTAGAAAGCATAGATCATGATGACGTCTATAACACTGCAGCCGTGGATGAAAGAAAACTGTTTAATGCAGCAAACAGTTGTTTTGTTGTCTTAGGCCCCGTCCACACAAAGCCAGAGCTTTCCCAATCCGATTTTTTTTTCCCTCATTTCATTTTCCCTCTTTTCTGCGTCCACACAAGATTACCGAAACCAACTAAAAACAATGTAGTTTGCATGCCAGGCCAGTGTGTGGCGCTGTAATTCTGACACAGAAATACACTAAAAACGGAGAAGAAGAGTTGTGGCTAGAAGGGGTATAGCAGTGGTCGGAGGTGAGGCAAAATCTCACAATAAAATAACATTAAATACATTTGCTACTTAACAAATGTTTTTAATTAATGCCTACACCTACCCCAACCCAAAACATACCCTTACAATAATGTAGAAACGTTAATTAAATGATGCGATATTGATGTGCGCATGCCCAGTGCCCGTAGTTGTATGCCTTAACTCTTTCACCGTGCTGGACGTAGTGTGATGACCTCACCGTTTCAGAAAATATACGGATTCGGTGTCCACACGAAAACGGAAGATTGTCGTTTTCAGATTTATCCACTTTGGGACCCGTTTTCCAAAAATATCCGATTCATGCTTCCAAAAACGCCGGATCCATGTGGACGAAACGCTGATACGGTACAAAATGTATACGTATACAGCTAAACGCGTCTCCGTGTGGACGGGGCCTTAGTTGTGTCACTGCCACAGCAAATTCTCAGTAAATTCACACACACAGACTGCAACCTGAAAGCACTGTCTCAAGGGGACTTGTGTCACCGTGGGGACCTAAATTAAAATTAAAACAAGCTTATTAATCATACAGAATGAGTTTGTTATTTATTTATTTATTTATTGAAAATGTACAAATGCAGAAAGTTTTCTGTCATTGGTAGGTTTAGGAGGGTTAGTGTAGGATAATATAATGTTTGTACAGTTTGTACAGTATAAAAACAGTACATCAATGGAGTCTCCATAAAGATGGTACACCAGACGTGGGTGTGTTTGTGGAGATGTAAAAAAAATTAAATAATAATAATGTCAATAAGTAAGAGAGGCAGGATGATGTGTCTGTCTATGAACTCTTGGATAGTTTTATCATCTGTGTTCTGCTTCTACACTGAAATAAATTTGTCAGTTTAACTTAGAATTCATGTGGTAACATCTAAAAGAACTGGTTTTGTTGAAATAAATTATTTAAGATTACTGTTTACAACTGAATTGAGCCAACATGAAAAAAACAAGGTTTTACTGAAGCCCAACTGTCAGTAGATGTAACCTGATTTCTTCAGAGGTAAAATTAATTTATGTGATGAAAGTCCTTTTTCACCTTGATGTAAATGCACTCATACATTAATGAATTATGTTTACTTAATTTAATTGAATAAATGTTTACACAACTTAATTTAGTTTACTCAAAATAAATCAGTTTAGTTGTGCTCATCTTTTTGCACCATGTATATAATGAATCATTAAGAAAAGGCTGGCCTCAGTAATGAGTGTAAAACTCACAGACTGAGTACAATTGCTACTTTTTATCAGAATGGTAGCTGCAATATTCAATAACAGAAACTCCTCTAAATATCCAACTGAACAATAAACATTAACATAACTACTAACATATTTTCCTATTATGAAAAACACATGAAATAACACTTAATTCCTAAATTGAAACTCCTAATGCAGTGCCCAGTTAGTTCTGTCAACAATGAGAGATGATGCATAGTTAATTAAGTAAACTTCACATTTAAATATATTAGGTGGATTGAAGAAGTATATTAAGTTGTGAAAAAAATTGTTGTTAATTTAGCTATTTTTAATGAATTAAACTTAACAAGAGGTAATAATAATAATTATTATTATTATTAATAATAATAATAATAATAATAATAATAATAATAATAATAATAATAATGCTATATTTGTTTTATAATGTCAATTGTGATTTTCCTAGAATAATTACAATTTCCAATCAGCAAAGATTAGTCAAACACGAACCATAGACAGTAAAAGAAATGGACTGTACTGGCCTCATTGAGTCCACTTTCAATTATCCAGCAAGTTAAACTCCTTCATACAATAATTCCCGGAACCACGAAGTGATGTTTGAGAATGTTTACTGAATGAATGGTGTAAAACTGAAAATACAAATACAAAAGAAAGAAATTATAAGCACTGATACATGTGAACAAAAACTGCTTTGACAAACAAATCATTAAAGACGTTAAGCAATGTCACATGAAACCATGAAAAACATGCAGGCTATTTCAAACAATATAATACATCAAATTTCAATATACAAAATGCATTTAACTTAAAGATAACAAAATCAGCAAAACTCACAAAGAATGCCCCATCAAACTCCAAACAGAAAATGTCCTTGGACTAAGAAGCCCACAACATGTGCAACCTCATGGTGTCTCTAGCTGTGTCCCAAAGTGAAGTGCGCGCACTTCGAAGGCCGCATTTGAAGTGCGATTACGTCATACCTGCACTACGAAGACTGTCCCAAAGTGAAGGCTGCACCCTCTGAAGGCCGCATTTGAAGTGCGATTACGTCACAGCGGCACTACGTAGGCTGTCCCAAAGGGAGAGCTGCACCTCTGAAGGCCGCATTTGAAGTGCGATTGCGTCACAGCGGTGCGACGAAGGCTGCCGCAATTCATGAGCGACTTCAAAATGCGCCCTTCGGTTCTCAGGCAAAGGAAGGGTACAGCAGATGGGACCTTCTCATAACTTCGCAGCCTTCCCATCCCAGAATTCATAGCACACTGGTGACTACAGGATTTGACTGGTCCGCATTCCTGCGGCACTCGATCAGATTCCAGTTAAAGACGGTAGCGGTCGGTAACTCAAGTGTAGCCTGGGTACTGTTGAACACAACAGCGCAAGCGCTAGAAGTAAATAAAACGTCCAACGTTAGTGCATTCACACAGTTCCCAGTTCCCTGCCCTGAGCAAGATAAACTTTAATTTCCCCAATTTTTAAATGCTATTTATTTCTCAACCATTATCTCAAGAAGATGAATCAGTCCATTATCACCCTTTTCGCTGTTTCTTTCTTTTTTCCCATACACTTTCTTTAAATAGCCTTCAAAATATAATCTGCGCGGCGCTGTATTTTCGTCCCGCTCCCGCTATACCGCACCGCACCATTCCGCTCGCGCAAAATTCACTCCGTGCTCACCCGCTATAAATTATTTTATTCCCGACCCGACTGATCCAGCTAAATTTAGATTTTGTTTCCAGAATCTATCTTTTAAATTTCCCTTACAGAAAGAGAGACACTGGATAGGAATTGTCCGTGCAATCATTTATTTTTCTTACAGCCTATTGCCCAGCAAACACAAAACGTTTTTACAACGTTCCACAACGTTGTATTCTGGTTGCAATTAGGTGATGTTGTAGTACAACGTTTTAAAGACGTTTTAAAAACGTTTTTTAAAATAGAAAAATAATGTAACCAAAATAAAACGTTTTAAAAACGTTGTGAAAATACCAATCTGGGACGTTTTCTTTAAGTAGTCAAAAAAACGTAAATATCACGTTTGTTTACTACGAAAACAAAACTAGACCAAACTACAACTTTTGGGAGACGTTTTATTCAGGTGTTAAAATAACGTTATCTGCACGTTGGAATAAAACGTTTTAAAAACGTCATGGTAGTACCAAAATACAACCATATGCCAAACCTCCAACGGTAGGCTACGTTCTGTTTGTGAAAAATATACACAGAATATAAACAGAACGTGACAGTAACATTTTAACATCAACGATTCAGTGACTGATCGAGTAACAGATGAGGCTGATGCAGAGCTGAGCATTCTATATCAATGTTGTGAATATACTTTAAGGTGCTCATTTAACTGATAGAATAGCTATATTAGAGTATTATATTATATTATATTATATTATATTATATTATATTATATTATATTATATTATATTATATTATACAAGCTTTCATTCTCATTCCATTTAAAGTTTTACGTAGGCATAGGCTGCAGTTTCCACTTAAACGGTGGCCTACTTAACTATCGGGATATTATACTTCAGTATAAAAATATGTATTCATGGTAACGCAACACTGCACAAATTACACATGACGTGTTTAACGTGCGTGCGTGTTGAACATTCGAGTCGCTTTTAAACAAACTGGTCTGGAGCAGATGGAATTACCATGGAAACGGGGCAGCTCGTCTGACAACAAGCAGCAAAGCTCCGTCTGTCACTGTTGTTTTCACTAATTTCAGGTAAGTTAAGTCCCTAATATTACACATATAATACATACAACTGTTCTTGACACTTTCTAACACGCTTCTGTTGAATATTTACTTTTAAGAAATGGTTTAGTGTCTTCGGAAAAAGTCCGTTAGCCTCTTAACCGTTAGGCTAATGAGAGGTAACGTTAGGCTAACTATAGCCCTGAGCTCTTATTTATGAAAGTTGGGCTTTTAATTCCATATTATGTGTAGATAAGAGGTTTTGTTAATGTTTTGCTGGCTATTTGTCAATGGTTGAATGAAAGGAACGTTAATTTAAGTATTTAACCAAACAGTTTGCACTTTACGTGACTCGGTGACGTCACTCAAATGCGCTATTTCAAACATGTTTGATCTTTCATAGTAAACAAGTATTGACCACGTATATAACCATGCATCTGTAAAACCTAAACGTAAATTCTGGTATCTTACGATATTATATATTGTATATATCCTGTATATTAATCTTTTTTTCTTTTCTTTTTTTTGCTGCATTTTCACCTATGCACTAGTTTATTTATTTCTAATAAACCTACCTGAGTGACATTGTATAGTTTACCACTTATTGTTGGCTCTGTGACAAATTGTTTATGTTCCTAGATTGTGATGGCTGTCCAGCACTATGAACCATCTGACTTGTAAGTAAAACATACATACATACATACATACATACATACAACCATACATACATTCATGTGTGTATATGTTGATCATTCTAGCAAATTAAATGGTTAAATGTTCATTAATTAACTCTGAGATCAACTTTGCAGATGCAGTTCATGTGTGCGTATAGGGAGACAGTAGATACTGAAATCATCACGAGTGTCTGGCGTGCTTCGGTTTAAGTAGTAGTAGTTATTTACATACTATAGACATGGCAGAACAAAGACTTCAGATTTCAGTTCCAGTCTTTTTGAGCTTTAATATTCAGACACTAGTCTGTATCAATATCTGATTCATTGTAGAGCCCTTATTTTGATTTATACATAAAGAATATTTTCAAATTCTGTAACGTTCTGCTTAAATTCTACAGTAAATTCCATTTGTGACTGGATTCTGTGATTTCATCCATGTTTGGCTCTACGTGGTATTTGCAGTATTAAAGAGAGGTAGTTTTGAGAGTGAATTATTGTTGTGTTATAAATTTGTTACCATTAGTATAAGAAGGGTAAGACTAAAAGACTAAATTTCAGTCCGGCAGAATTTTCTGCACACTTCACCACCGAGGCCAGATGAGCATTGTGAATGTATGAACCTCACATTATATTTATAACAATCCTTGTTGATGTTTGAATTGTATTTCAGGGCAGTTTGTGAAGAGGGATAAACAAGAGATGTTGTGAAAACCAGGACAGAAGTTGGTTCCAGATCCACCTTCCAGACCAGACTTCTGTCTCATATGGATTGCTGTCTAATGGTGTATTATATGTTCTCTGCAGAATTAGGTGCATGCAGATATTACTCAGGAACACGACTAAACTTTGTTTGCTATAATACATCTATTTAGTGTACCAATGTGAAACAGACTAAAACACTTGACTGTTTCTCAAAATCAGGTATGCCAATATTATAAAATATTATTTATTGAACAATAATAGGGACAGAGTGTATTTAGGCCACGCCCACACCGGGGAGGAAACATTCCAACGCTCTCCATTGAGTTTGTGTTGCGTGAAGCGGTCACCTCGTCTTTTTTTACTTATAACAAAAACGGCAATGTCTAAAAGCTCATATGTGACGAGGTGTGCAGCACACAAGGTAAAAAACACATAACTAAGTTTTTATAAGCTGTCGACCCCAAAAAACAAGCGTTTAAGGACAAAAGTGGATACAGGCAATAAGACGTGAAGCTTCAGCAAGAAGAATGGGTCAATTTTGGGATCCTGACACTCCATATGCCTACGTGTGCAGTAAACCTTTTGTTAAATATCCAAATGTCAGTTTTATATATTATATATTATATTTCCTGTCGCTGATTACTTTCCCCTCCAGTGTGTGTAGTTCTCAGTGTAATATAGCATGACGCGCTCTGTCTCAAGTGCCTGTATCCACTTTAGTCTTTAAACACTCGTTGTTTTTTTGGGGTCAACAGCTTATAAAAACTTCTGGGTTTTGTTCCTGGGGTTTTTAGCTTGTTTAATGTACACCAGGTACAATAGAAAAAATAGATTGCAGTAAAATAACATATGCAATAACATAATCTGTAATTAGTTAAAATGAGAATTTACATTTTATAGATTAATCTCTTTTGTTATAACATCTGTGCACTGAATTTTTATGGATTTTTCTCTACATTTTTTTGTTCATGTTCTTATTTAAATTCCCAGTCATTGCATAATTTGCATGTGCTGTACTTTATTTGTACCATTTTGTTTTATTGGCATACCGGTATTTTTATTTATCTGTTTAGAATTTTTTTCTTATTATTAATGAGAGCTTTAATTGTAGTCTTCTACAATTATCTCAATGATTTCAATTTACATTATCTCTTCTAAAAATGAAAAAGCTGTTATCATGTAACTTTTCTGTTGTTGTTCTAAACTTGTATGACTTTGTTAGACATTCGAGTTAATGTTTCTTATTCACCATTCACTTTCTTTTGTTCAAAAAAGTGAATAGTGTATAAGGAACATTATGCTTAATATCTCCTGACTTAAGGTTAACATTAACACCTCCCTTTGTGTTTAACAAAGGAAAGTCATACAGATTTAGATTGGAATAATGCAAGGATGAGTAAATGACAGATTTTTCTTTTTTTGTGAACTTACCTCTATCATATTGCTTTTTATATTGTGTGAATAAATACAATGACTGACAAATGTTGTGTGTAGTATAAATTATTAGTACTACATATGTTTATGTAGTTTAATAAAATGGGAAACAAACAGAGGTAAGGCCTACTGGTAAGGTGAAATGTAAAAAGCGTTATTAATAAGCTGAATATTAAGATTGACAGAAATATTATAACGTGTGATTAGCCTTGACAAATTATACAGAGATCTAAAAAGACCACAATATATTTTTCTTACTGTAGTTATAATATTGTTTTTATATTAAAGATAACAGTAAAAACAAAAAAACATTTTGATCACAGCATGTGTGAAGTGAAGAACCAGTTTGAATGTGGTACGTTTCTACAACGTTGGAAGGAGATGGACGTGGTAGGTGACAAAAATGTTATAAACACATTTTTGCAATGTTGGAAGGAGAGGATATGGTAAGGTGATAAAACAACGTTATAAATATGTTTCTGCAACGTTGTAAGTAGACGCGGTAACGTGATAAAGACGTTTCTGCAACGTTACAAGGAGACGTGGCAACGTGATAAAGACGTTATAAGAACGTTTCTGCAACGTTGTGAAAAAACGTATTTATAACGTGAAAAAAACCCGACATCTGTCGTATTAAATACGTCGGATAAAAACGTTATCGCGACCTTTTCACAACGTGAAAAAAACGTTTTTACAACGTTGCTGTGTTTGCTGGGTGTAGCCTATGTCAACACCGTAACTAAAACAAATATCACAGAAAAATAGGCTAAATCAAATGTGACATCTGTCACTCAGAATTATAAGAAAAAATACAAACAAACGAAAACTGCTGACTTAGATGCTAAAAAAAAGTTTATATATATATATATATATTTATGAATGAATGTTCACTGACGACGGTCAACATCGATCCTCCAAAGGCTGAATGCGTGGCCGACAAAGAACAATTTAAATGGCTAGCTTATTATTTTTTATGCTAAATTAAGTTATTTGTAAATTAAATGAACTGCTGTCTATTGTTCATTTTCGTTAACTTCAAACGTAGGCTAAATTAAAGAGAAGTGGTTTTTCTATAGCCTAGCTATTGTTTATTTTTGTAATGCACGTTATAATTTCTAGCTACATTAAACACATTTATGTTTATACATATATTTTTCTTGTCATGTAATTTAAAATGTGTAAATGAAAATAAATTGGTCTATTAGCCTACGTAGGCTTTTTACAATATAGCCTATTTATAGACCAATAAAATAACTTAAGTTTAACATTAGAAACAACACATTTTTATTATCAGCCAAACCAGAAGAAAACACTTTTCTACACTTTCATTGCGCTGAGCGGGAGAAGCTGGAGCTGGACCGGGATGGGGAATAATGCTCAATAGAGACTCTGGGATGAGTGCATATTTCCACTGTCCGCAGCTTTGCGGGGCCGAATCGGTCGACGGCTGCATGCCATAAAAAATGCGTCTGAGATGATGAGTTGAATAAAAATAAGTAGGCCTACTAAAAAAAAAAAAAAAAAAACTTGGACGTATATAGGCTAAATGTTTAAAATATATTGTAACAGTTACATTTAACATAATAAATAAACTGTTAACTAATATTTGCAATTTGACAATATTTAACCGGCTACATATTTACATGCTTATGGTCCAGCCCATCCTCGCAGGCTTTGAAGCATGTCAAAACCCAATAGAAAGCTCAAAAAAAGTTATATATATATATATATATATATATATATATATATATATATATATATATATATATATATATATATATATATATATATATATATATATATATATATATATATATATATATATATATATATGTAGTAGTATATGCTCCATTTCTCTTTTTAAAATCTCCTCACTAACGTCCGCTGTCAGTTGTCAGAACCTGCTAGTCCATTAACGGCGCTTGGTTCATTGTTGCCAAGTCTGGAATGGGGTTGCATTTAGGCTACTGTTGCTTTGGGGTGTTTGTAGCCTATAGTCCACAGGTTAAGTTGTCTTTACTTAAGCAATATTTCTACTGCCCGCGCCCCGCATTTTGGGATATTTTGGGATATTTTGGCCCATTCTGGCTGTGATTCCGATACTTTTGAATAACAATTGTAGGGGTTTTATTATTCCGACCTGGCAACCCTGTCCCTCGGTTCGCCCTTCGTGCACTTCGTGCACTTTGAAGGCGTGGCCTGGTCTGGCCTTCGAAGTGCATGGCCTTGGAAGTGCGCACCCTTCACTTTGGGACACAGCTTCTGACTCACAGTCAGATTGAGTCTGAATATAATGACATCATCGTCCCTCATTAATGAGGTCACACTCCTCAAACTTCCTGCTATATTCCAAATAGCCTTTAGAGGTCACTTGACTTAATACAACTGGCAGGGCCAGGACATGGACAGAGCTATCCCATTGACTTCAACGGCGGAAAAATGAGGCCAATCAGAGGCACTCACTTCCTGATGGCTGAGCGGACTGCGCAGGCTCAGACTGAGCTTGACGACGTAGATGTGACGTGAGCCTCCTGTCTGACAGCTGTAGGTCTTCTAGTAGTTGTGGAAATCTGAATCATGTTGTTTAACTATTTTCTCCCGTTGCTTTTGGCTCACTATCGGCTTCTCCCCATTCTTCTCCCTTGACTTTATCCGACTTTATGTTTCCACGTCCCCCCGACTGCCTCATAGACAGTAAAAGATTGCTTCTGAGCGTCTCCTCCTGTCTATACGGTAATTTCTCAACTGTGCGACAGAGTCGCGTTGGTTATGACGCAATCGTTAGCCTATATTTTTTACAAAAACAGCTTCTACGGAGCGATAGTGTAAGATACAAGGTAATGGAGACTTTTATGCATTGTCGTGTTTCTTTATAAATAAACAATGGACAAAAGGAGTCCATCCAGATGTAAAGTTATTCACTGTCAAAGTGACTCAAAAATGAATGGGTGTCAATGGGATGCTAACTGCAGGTGATGGCTTGGTTAGCAATGGGTGGAACGCTTTCCGAGTGCTAGATTACCCCCTTGACACGAACACATTTTCTTCTTCTTTCAGAGCAGATGTCCTATACCTGACACAAATCAAGACTATACTGCCCTCTCTAGGCCTGGTGCAGACGTACTGCGCATGTGTCGAATGTTTCCATCCTGAGTTTTATTGGAAATAATATGGGTTAAATTGAACTCAATTAAGTTAAAACAGCATGTCCTTCTTTTCTGTTACATAAACCTTATGTCATAAACTTTAGTACATACACCTTATTACTTAAACTATAGAAAATATTGAGGATATTGAAATTTCACTAATCAAACCAAGAGATACATGAGATACATAACAACTGTGAGGCTTGAATCGAGGAAATTATTAACCTGATAAAATTAAGGGGGAAATTATTATTATTTTTTATTTTTATTTTTTTTGAGACACATTGTTAGTTCCCAGCGTGCTTTGCACATGGCAAGAAATGGAGAGTTCATATTGAAATTAAGTGTTATTTTATGTATTTTTAAGTGAAGGGAAACATCTCTTAATGCTCAGTTATGTTTGACTTTTGAAAGAGTGTCTGTTATGTTGAAGTTTTGACTGTTACCATTGTGCAGAAGAGTAGAGCTTATGATTAAGTTGAGATGTGAATAATAGCATGTTCTAATAATGTAAAGTGTGGTGCTTTGTTCAATGAGCAAGTACTTAACCATTGTCAGTACAGTAAACAGATTGTTTTTACCTGTGCTCGTATATTGTATTAATTGCATATTGTGACTCCAAATCAAAATGATACATAGTTAAAGATTAACCATGTAGAATTTTGCAGTAAAATTTCCAAAAACCACCAGGCCAGTGTTATATATTTTGCTCAGCTGATTTCTTACAATAACCTGTTTCTGTAAATTGTGAGAAAATGTCTATTTTTGTTGAAATCGTATCAATTGCGTTATATCAGCGTTAGCCTCTGTTTCCAGTTGTATTCTGTAGAAACGCTTTACTCTTAGCAGTTTGCAACAAGTGTCATAGCAGCCGCTGAGCGAACCCACAGAGTAACGTAACATCATTTTAATCACACTTAAATGTATCTAATATGATAAACAGAGCTGCGTTACCTCATACTCATGACCGAAAAAGTGGAAACGGCGCCGGTTACTGTGTCCCGTCATAATAAAAGTCCTGTTGCTTGTGTGTTCCGTAACAATCGCTCCAGCGGCTTTGCTCAGCTCCACAACACTCGGTCCCGCTCTGCTCACACTACAGTAACGTTAATAACCGCATCCATGTCCTATCTCGATTCTTTTCCACCGGCTGTGAGGTGAAGACCACATGTCCCAAGATTCTGCGCTCAAACTTGGCGTCATCAAACTACACCATTGTTTTGAATAGGTGCCCTCTAGGATGGCGCATGTACATAGTGTAGCTTTAACAAACATACTTTCTATTAATTCTAATGTCAAGAGAGAGAGAGAGAGAGAGAGAGAGAGAGAGAGAGAGAGAGAGAGAGAGAGAGAGAGATTGGGTGAGATGCATGGTATGTGGTATGAGGTCTGGCAGGATTATAGCATGTGTGCGTGTGTGTGTGTACGCGTGTGATCTAGCATCTTATAAAAACACACTGTGCAGTTTGGCTCCAAAAAGAACCTCTCCCTCTGTGTGTGCCCTTCTTCATCCCTTTCTTGCTCAACAGCATCTCTTTTCTTTGTTCCTCAACTTGGGTACTTTTTGCCTTGTATCATGTCTAAAATAGGGATTTACTGGTCTTATATCTGGATTAGATTGCTTGTATCAGAACCAATACTGACCTTTTGAAAGGATCTGTATATCAGTCAGATGTGATTGATGCAAATTCAATACTTAAAGTATTTTTTCATGCTCGATACTTTCAAACTAAGGAGACGACTGTTAAAGAACACCATAAAATTGCTCAACTGGATGAAATGTCTTTCTCCATTGTGCATATTTGAACTGCCTTGTCAGTTTACAGTGGCATTGTCACTGTTGTTTTTGAATCCGACATGTGTACTGCTTTTAAATGTATTTTTATAGATTTTTTAAAAAATGTTTTCTCTTTGTTAAACTGGTTTATATTTATGCTGAACTTTTTATTTATCATGAATTATTGGCTAAGACATTTACCGGGACAAAAATAGGAACGAGTGTTGTATTGTTGTGGAGAAGTGAGACGAGCACTGCAGCATACATCTACAAATGTCAAAAATCATTATGTATATTTCTATATAAAATGCCTTATAATAAGGTATTTATACTCCTTCATTTTTTCACATGTAATGTTAAACTACTTTAAATTATTATTTTTTACTCATCTACACTCCATACAGAAAAATGACAAAGCAAAAAAAAAAAAAAAAAAAAACGGATCTGTGACAGCTTTGCAAATGTGTTAAAAAGGAAAAACTCACACTAAGTTGAAGCACCTCTACAGCCTCAAGTCTTTTTTTGGGTATGATTCGACAAGCTTTGCATTTTCTGCTGTTCTTCTTCTCAGATCCTCTCAAGCTCTAACAGGTTGGATAGGGACCATCGGTGGACAGACATTTTCAGCTCTCTCCAGAGATGTTCGACTGGCTTCAAGCCCAGGCTCTGTCTGGGCCATTCAAGGACATTCACAGAGTTTTCATAAGCCACTCTTGCATGGTCTTAGCTGTGTGCTTAGGGCTATTGTCATGTTGGAAGGTGTACCTTCTGGCCAGATAGATGTCCTCAATGCTCTGGACTAGATTTTCATTAAGGCTTACTCTATATTTTGCTGTGTTGAGCCTTCCTTGTACTCTGACGAGTCCCAGAGTCCCTGCCGCTGAAAACCTTACCACAGCATGAATCTGCTACCAACACACTTTACTGTTGGGATGGTATTGTGCATGTGATGAGCAGTGCCTGGTTTCCTCCATACATGATGCTTGGAGCTGAGGTTCATCAGACCAGAGAATATGGTTTCTCACAGGCCCAAAGAGTCTTTTAAGTGCTATTTTACTAATCCCAAGTGAGTTTTCATGTGTCATTACTGAGGAGAGGCTTGAGTCTGGTCAGTCTGCCATAAAGACGAGATCGGTGGAGCGTTGCAAAGTTGTTTGTCCTTTTGTTAATTTCTCTCATCTCCATGATCATGGAGCTCAACCAGAGCAACCATCAGCTTCTTGGTCACCACTCTAACCAAAGCCCTTATTCATTGATTGTTCATTTTGGCCAGGAGACCAGCTCTAGAAAGAGTCTTGGTTGTTCCAAACTTCTTCATTTAAAGATTATGGAGGCTGCATGCTTCTGTGAACTTTCAATGTAGCATTTGGTCTTCCCCGGATGTGTGTCTTGATACAATTTTGTATCTGAGCTTTAAAGGAAATTAGTTTGACCTCTTAGATTTTGCTCTGATATGCATTTTTAGCTGTAAAACCTCTTTATTGCCTTTCCAAATCATGCTCATTCAATTGAATTTGCCACAAGCAAAATTGGAATTCCCCTGAGGTAAATTTCAAGTGTCACAGAAAAAGGTAAAAATACTTATGCAATGTAATTATTTCAGTTTTTATGTGTAATAACTTTGCAAAGTTGTCACACGTCTGTTTTTGCTTTATCATCATGGTGTATGGAGTGTAGCTTGGTGTGAGAAAAAGGTTTTTTTTTTGACAAATATTAAAGATTCAAAATGATTATTTCTGTTTTTATAGGTTGACAAGTCAAAATCAAAATAGAAAGTACAACCTAGGACTTGTTTACGCACATTCTGGGGTAGCTTTAGTTTGGAATCACTGATTTTCAGAAACAAAGTAACCAATGACTTGAATTTCCATGGCTCTCTCACAAATTAAGAAAGAGAAAGGGCTGCGGAGAGAAAGAGGGGATAGGTCACAATCTTAGCGTGATAAGCAATGGAGGATGAAAGTCACTATCCTTGCTTTAAAACGATATGCCATCTTGAAGGGAGAAAAAAAAACAATGCCCCCCTTGGACAGAAGATAAATGGAGACGTCAGACAGTGATTGATTATTTGTCAATCAAATGTCTAATTCACCCTCATAGTCTGAGATAATCAATGATAGCTGAAAAATTAACTTCATGAAACATCCTCTTCTTTCTCGTGACTGGAGATGTTCAGAATGATGGAAAGAAAACTGGGACCATCCCTCATGAGTGACCTCTTCTCCAGTTTCAGAAGCCTGTGTTCCAAAGCGACATCTGATTCTTTTGAAAAGAATGAAAAAAGGGGAAAAAAAATGACAGTGCAATCATTTTTAATAAGATTTGTGAGTGTGAGCATGTATATAATTTACATTTAGAGGGAATGTGAGCTGTGCAGCATATCAAAATACACTGAATGTTTGCTTTGAGTGTATGAGTGGATTTCAGTTGTCCTTCAGAAATCTCTTCTAAAATAATATGCTACATGACATTCTTAGAAGATATTTTATAAAATGCAGAGTTTTAGCATTATGTTTGTCAGGCCTCAACAAGGACAGTCATATACTTTGCATAAGAAAGAAAAAAAATGAAAATACAAAAGAAATTATAATTTTTAATGGATTTGTGGTTTTCAAACTAAAATTGTTTTATGACTTTTATATTTTTGGAACAACAAATTCAAAGATGTATTTTCTGTTAAGAAGACCACAGTAATGCGTATAGTTGAAATGATTAATGAACCGCAATACATTTAGTTTGTGTATGCCATATCTCGTGTTTCTGCTAAATTATAAAAGCTAACTCAATAGCAATTATTACAAAATTGCATGTATTACCTTAGATAACAATACAGTAAAAATACTGTAAAACTGTATTATTGTGCAATATTGTTACAATTAAACTCTTTTAGCTCAGTGTCTTTTTAAATGACATTATTTGTTGTGATGGAGAAGTTGAATTTTTAGCATCATTACTCCAGTCTTCAGTGTCACATGATCCTTCAGAAAATATTAAAATATGCTGATTTGAAGAATCATTTCTTATTATTATTATTATTATTAAAGCAGCACTACGTAACTTTTCAAACTTCATAATATATTTTCAAGACTCTTGTGATGATACATCGACTTACAATAGGTTGAATGACATGTCTGCCACTGACGGGGTCTGTATCGTTTTTAATCTTACTTTTAAATTTCGGGTTTCGAGTACTAACCCGAGAACAAAAGCAACTACAAAATTTGACTGCTTTACGGCATAGCAAAAGCCCCGCACCCGCAACCATTAAACAGACATACGGGGTCCGCGGGTTATGAGACGACCCGCTCATAGTTCAGGGCTATCATGGTTGTCATGTCAACAAATGCACGCGCATCCCCTGATGTAGGATGACAGTTTACGACAGTAGTAAAGGACAATATTTTTTCCCAACTGTAGGGGGGGACCCCGAGAGCAAAAGTTACCTAGTTGCTTTAATGTTGAAAAGAGTTGTGCTGCTTAATATTTTTGGTTGGACTGTGATACTTCTTTCAGGATTCTATTATAATTAGAAAGTTCAAAAGAGACTTTTGATCAATTTAATGTGTCCTTGCATATTTAAAATGGAATAATTTACAAGAATGCAGTGAATAGAAATAGAGGCGGAGCCTGTAAAATGCTTGAATTTTGAAAGGCCATTTTCTACCCTAAACATGTAGAGGTTTCTAAACTAAGCTCATTGTCCTATAAAATCATTTCTTTGATTTTACTGACTTGTTATTATTTTTTATTGTTATGCATCAACCAACAAAAAACATGAGTGAACAATGTCAGAAGGACACCTCCAACCGAACTCAAAAAAGGCCATGCCGGTAGTGCACATCCTGAGTCCTGATGAGATATGAGACTGTCAGGCTCCATTGCCTCCCTCGTTCTCGCTCTCTCCCCACTCTGTGACATGACACAGAGGTAGGGGCCTTCGGCTGAGCTTTTCGTCACCCACATCCCCCACATTCCTTCAGTCTCAACCTGAACAAGCTAGCAACAGGGCTGTCTACGCTTCTGGGCCCACACTGAGTATTTGATCTGTCAGGTTGTTGCATGTGCACAAAAGCACACTCACCCTGTCAGTCGAAACTAATATGATCATCAACAATACAAGTTACTCATACCGAATAAACATGCCCACACATACACGCACACGTGTTAGCGCACAGCCACGATTGCATGTTACATCTGAATTCTCTGACAGTTAGAAACCTTGAGATGTTTACATGCAATCCGAACACTGTGCCATCAGCGTTTATTCATTACCACAATATTACACATCAACATACATTCAGATGAGTCATACCTTGTGTGATCAGGTCGTAAAAGCATCCTGTCTGCAGGCAGCCATCAGGTTTCATAACGCTGGCATATATGCAACAAGCTGTCCGAGCCCATACTTTCAACTCTGCACAAACAGAGCAGAAGTAATTTACACTGCAAAAAATATATTTTTTTGTCACGATTTTCTGCACAATATCTAAACTTTCTCAAATCAGGATATATGCAAACTGATATAATATAAGTCTTTTGGTATTACTAAAATTGATTTTAAGCTTTAAAAAAATAAAAATTACCCCATGACTTGCTTACCCTCAAGCCATCCTGTATATGATGTTATTCTTTCAGATGAATGCAATTCGAGTTACATTAAAAAATGCCCTTGCTCTTCCGAGCTTTATAATGGCAGTGATTTTGTCCTGATATTGCAACCAGGCTCCAGGAGGTTTTAAAGTCCTTCTGAAGCGAAGGGATGGGTTTCTGTAAGAAAAATATCCGTATTTAAAACTTTACAAAGTACAGTGTATAACAAACGCAGAAGCACAGAGGATAGAGCAAAACAAAAACACCGGTCATAAGAAACACCTTCATTTTTAATCCTTAAATGCATGACTGCGAACCCGGATCTATTTCACATGGATAGATCTTTACCTGTCGCGATAATATATAAAACTCGCAATGTTAGAGTAACGCTTACAGAAGAATAAGATAAAACATATTTTGTTACGTGTGGCATTTCGGGCATGAAAACAATTTGATTGGTTACCAATCACCCAAAATATTTATTTTTCTGTCACAATTTCAAAATAAACTGAATATAAAAATATAAAATATAAAAATATGAATATAATATGAATATAAAAATATGAATATAAAACTGAACCCCCTCACTCTCTCATTTCTGTCAATAGGGAGATGTGAGGGAAGATGTTTCGGCGGGGACTTTTTACTGCGCCGAGCCGAAGTTCTCTCAGAAGTGCTATTCCGCCATACATTATATTTCTCCTTTTTAATCCGATTAGAAACGCGCCACGTTTTATTTTGTCACCATACTTGATCGTTCAACTACTCGTGTAACTGTATTTAAATAGGGGAAACGTGGAGGTGTTTGGTACTTCTAACTTGATCTCTGTTTGGTTCCATAGTGAATGAACTGGGCTTAGGGAGCTAAGCTAAATGCTATCAGATCGTCACCGCGCGTCAGAGAGATTAAGTGCACGCACTGAGATGAGAGAGGTATGTATCAACTCGTTTAAGTTAAGGGAATAACATAGTTTAATATGAAAAGGCAGTGAAGTATCCCTTTAAGACCTAATGCAGGGATATGTGTCGTCTTTCTCGACTCTATACAGTTCACTTAAGGCATATTCAGACTATGTCTGCTTGGATACTCATCAAGATGGCTATGTTGACATACTTTCTGTGTGAGTTTGTCTGTTCAAGCGCAAGACTTGAAAGATAACTCAATATTTGCGCGCTGTGAGACGTTTGCGCGCTTTGGGACAGTGCACAGAGACAGATCTTCTCACAATGCGCACCATTTCTCATTCGCGTCTTCTGGCTCCACACCGGGTGATGACGGTGAAAATGACTGTTCATATTCAGACATACGGCAGCACTCACATACATTGAACAATTTACAAAGAGAGGCCATTTTGCCCACGTTTTTCTTTTATTATAGCTGTTGTAATGTATCACTGAGGAGCCAGCACATGTATCCATTGACAGAAACATACATAAAGCATTATTTTCAAGTTACAACCCATATTTGCGTCATCAGATGTGAGATGATAGCTGAAAACGTTCCAGTGCAACATCCGACGGGTTTTTCCAGATCGCATCACATATGTCAGGATTTACTAAAGACGCTTAGTAAAAAATTGTGCTGAAAAACAATTGGATGGGATTATTTTTGTGTCTTACCTTAATGCACATGTATTTGTTGGAGTTTTCCTTTCATATGCAAAATTAATGGGAGGAGAGTATTTAAATGAATCATGCAATGTTATTTACTTAGTTTTGCATTAGTCAATGTACTGGTATCTGCGCCATAATTTTAAAACATTTCTTAAACTGGATGCTAATTTGCATTGGTCTTGGTAGATTTCGTCGGCCATTATGGAAATTATCTGGCTGCATCTATTTTCTTTTCTTTTCTTTTTTTTGGGGGGGGCACTGAGTTTCAGTCAATCTCATGTCAATCTTGAGTACCTATAGAGTAATATTGCATCCTTCATATCTCCGGAAAGTCTTTAGTTTTATTATATTTATAAAAGAAAGATAGGCTGTACCGAGTCTTTCAGGAAAAAACTGAGCGGATGGAGGCGTATCGTGTGGGCGGAGCTAAAGAATCATGAGCGCAGCTGCATCAGAGCGTCTGAAAGCTGTGACATCCTCAAGCGTGGAAAAGAAAACATTACCCTAATAAACCATGGCTATCAATCAGATTCAACTAATACAGATATGATCCAGAATCAGAGCCGGAGGCTGAAATAAATTGAACAGGAGAAACAGCAACAGCAGGACGTCCGTCTCTGTGGTATGTACTGTATTTAGTGGCCTGTCAACATTTGTGTGCGCTTACTCGTGGTTTATGAGGACATGATTTGGTTTATGGAATATTGTGTGCGACTAAACCTTAGCAGTAGCAAGCAAAACGGTTTTGCACGTCAGACTAGTGTAACATTATAAATAGAACAACAATGGAGTAGCGCATTTGAATGACGAAGCACGCTTTGTGTGAACGTCCCCTAGGTTTATGTTTGGGTGGTTCAATAAACAAACAGACACCTTTAGTGGTCAGCTAAACAAATGTATTTAAGCACACACCATAAATCGAATGCTCCATTAATAAATTAACTATATACGATCATGTTGTTTTCTGTTGTTTACTGATGTTTACTTATGCTACAATAGCCAACAACACAGACATTTGAAGCAGTTTTACTCACCGCCTGCTTCCAAAGCAGGAACGTGAACCTTTATCGTTGGGACTGCTCCGTCAAAAACACACTTCTTTGATGACATTGTTGATTTGGTGAAGTCCTGTGACAGCAGTGAGAGTTAAAGTCCGGTAGAATGGCCCATACAAGGACATTCCACCCTGTTGACTTTAAGCAGACCCATATTCGAAAAAAAAAAACTTTCCGAAACTTGTGAGAAGCCGGAAGGAGTATTTCTGACACAGAAATTAGTCCAAATTAGTTTTTGAAACTTTGTCCATGTTTAGGATGGATCCAAGTCTTTGTGTAAAAAGCTCAGTATGCATAAAAACAGCACCCTCCAAACTTTGAGTCGTCAGTAGATCTTGTGCAGAACTTTTCACTCCTGTCTGCACCTTTTTTCTTTTTTTTTTTGCACTCTCACGCTAATTTGTCTTGTTTAGTAAATCTGTTAGCCCTTTTATCCTATGTATCTTTCCAAGTTATGCGTCTTCATTTAGGAAAGTTTTGATATTCTTTCAAATAAGTTTTGCGGTGTAAAAAAAGAATCAAACATGACTTTATCTGCTCCCAACTGACATTTCTCATATGGAAAGGCCATGGCATTTCCAGGCATGGAGAATGACTTTTAAACTGGAATAACTGGTGAAGAAAGAGACCCGAGATGTAGGCGTGTTTGAATTAAAAGTCTTTATTTCACAGACGGACTCCATTCGGGTCTCACAGAAGCGGTGGAAGCAGAATGGATCTCGTTGAGAGAAAAAAGACAATGAGGTGTTGAATAGGGCGATAACAGTGCTGTTAAACGTGTTAAGTTTAGTTTTCTGAGATCTGTATGTTTAGTTTTTCTTCATTTTCTCTGTCTATTGTTTGTGGTCTGTGTGTGTCCCTAGGCATCTCTCAGTTGGCTGGGTGAATAGTGTGAGTACCCTGGGGTTTTCCCTGCTGTTCAGATCACGCCTTCGCTCCAACAATTGGCTCTGAAAGTGATCTTGCACCACGACTGGACCCTCATCCACACTATCTTCCTGCAGCCTAAAGCATGGGCCATTATTGGCACACAAAAGCACACACACACACATACACATACATCGCACCACTTAAAGTGTCACTGTCTTTCTCTCTTTCTCACATGCATCTTGCAACCTAAACTGGAGAGAGACAGGGAAAGAGACAATGAGAGTCTGGTCCACTTGTTGGCGTCACTGCAGGCATGTGTGTGTGGGTGACAGAGGAACTTTGCTGTTGGCTGTATATGGACCAGGAATATAAACTGTTTTTCATGCAAATACAAAAATGTTTCTCAGTTTTCGATGTTTCATGCATACTGATACCTGGATATTGTACTATGCATATTTTACATCCTACTCACAACTTTTTTTCTATTTGTTTCCAGTTGTATTGTTCTCATAAGAAGATATTTAGAAAATGTGTTTGTCCAAACAATGAAAGTCAAACAACATTGTTTTGTGTAGAAGAAGAAGAAGAACATATGGTGTGGGAGTGGCATAGGTTACTTGTCACAATGAACAAGAAAGGCTGACATGAAGTAGCTACATATTGAACCTCTACAAATCCCTCTTTTTTTAAAGCCTAACAGAAAAGAGTCTGCTGGGGAAAAAAAAAAATGGAAAAAAAGCTTGAAATAAAACAAGAATCAACATTGACTTGGGTTTTTGGAGATGTCAAGAAATGCTCTAAAGTTAGAAATGTTGTAAAAGCAACGCAGAGATGGCGATTTTATGGTGAGTACAAAGGTAAATAATATATTTGATTTATGTCATATGCAGTTCTCATTATAAAGTATTATCTATTGTAAAGGGTCATTTCATTAACTAAAAAAAAAAAAAAAAAAAAAACCTGCCAGGGTTTTTAACCATTTTCACCAAAAAATGTATAGCCCATGGAATATTTTGTTTAATGAATATCTGAGTATGCAATATGTCAAAAGAAAGAACTGAACCTCTTCTTAAAAAATAAAAATAATCATAAAAAAATATTCTAGCTTTTAATCAACACTTGAAAATGGGTAAGTTTCATAAAAAGCAACATTTTAAAGGGGTGATGAATTGAGAAATCAACTTTCCTTTGAGCTTTTAAAATATAAAAGGTTATGGTAATATAAGATTATCCTGTAAGTTTCAGAACTGAAAACTTCCTTTTTAGTCAAAGAATAGCTTTTATCGAGCTTTTACGATCGTGGGCTTCATCTTACATCATCGCACGTCGAAACACGACCCTACAGAACGTGTAATTCAGTAGCCCCGCCCTCCGACTCATGGAGCTGTTCAGATTCTAGCCAACAGCAATAAACATGTGGAAGAAGATAGCAAGATATTGTGGAAGAACACAGTCGCTGCATAAGCTTCCTTTGGATCATAATATTAGGAATGTGTGATACTTCCAGCTCACATGAGGAAGAACGTTTGTGTGTTCGCTTCATTTCAACGCTGAATCATTTGTAAACAAGCCACAAGTGCTGGATTTGCAGACACAATGTTGTGCCTTCTATATTGGATCTGAGAGGAATGGTGCAACAAAATTATGTGAGTAAAACGTCTTAGATGGGCTACCAAAACGTACGCCTGTCGGCAGAAATTATTTCTTGATCTGGGCGCGCACGTGTGTGTGTGTGTGTGTGAGCGCGCACGTGTGTTTGCATTTATATTGACTCATCGTGCGGGCCATCTAATACAAAAATTATATTCCAATCAATCGGGGGTGGATGAGAAGTAAATCATTGTGTAAATAAATCACACGTTTACAAGCCCTGTGGTCGAGAGAATCTTTGCAGTTGGCGCTTAAAAAATATCTCCCTCATGTGAATTGACAGAGACATAAGCCCCGTTTCCACCGAAATTACCTGGAACATTTTGTACCAGTAAATTTTTCCCAGTATTTTTCCCCCCAGACCTGCTAATGTTTGTGTTTCCACTGCGGTCTAAAGTACAGTGAAGATTATGCAAATTATCCCAATGACGTAGGACTGTGCATGCCTGACCCTCCCAGTCACCGACGGGCAGTAATCATTTTTATGCGGCACTGCAAAAATAACAAGTATGGAGGAGATTCAAGCTGTGCTGCTTTTCTTGGTTATGTATTGGTTTACTAAAGAGGTAATTAACAAAACGGTGGAAAAGAGAAGAGCACTAATACTAAAGCATATTCTGAAAGCTTGTAAAGCTAGTTTTAAAATAAGACAATGTATGTTATCAGCTATTACGGACATTGACCGAGAGATGGCTGAGACGAACGTGCGCCATCGGACTGGTAAGAAACTAATACCGCAAAATATAAACCAGAGCTGTGAATAATGTTATTATAGATTGCATCGACTTATTTTTGCCACCATTGTGTTTTAAATATGCGAGTACTATAGAATGTGTTGTGTTTCGCCACCGGTTAGGGTAGACAATAGAACAACGGAATGGTGGGACAGCGTGGTTTCAACTCACCGAAGCCCAGCAGATAAAGAATTTCCGGATGTCTAAGGATACTTTTCTGTACCTCTGTTGTCGATTGCAACCTCAACTGGAGAGACATGACACAAACTACCGACATTGTGTATAGATATGACAGCGGAGCTGAAGCTCATTAAATATGCAAATCTTCTCCAATCCTAGCCGTGGGCGTTTACTTCCAAGTTTCCAGTGCGGCACGCCCACCATAACCCAGCGTTTTGGAGACAGTCTCAAAACCAGTGTAGAAAATAACCTATTACTAAATAAGTTTTGATGTTTTTGAATGTAAAAACCACACAAACGTCATTAGTTGACCCCAGACAACAGTATAAAAAAAATAAAAAAATAAAAATCCAGTTCATGACACCTTTAAACAAAAAGCTGAGAAAATCTAGTTTTTGTGAAAGACTACATCCACATTTGATCAGGAGATTTAGTATTCATTCAGAATATGTGTAATAGCGCCCCTTAGCATCTAACCGTGAAAAGACGGAAATACTGACAATTCTGTGTTTGTGGGGATGAATTTTCTCACAGATAATGTAACATTTGGTGTTTACCAGGGAAATAGTTAAGGATGTTGTAGCACTGTGCTGGAATGTATTTTCAAGGAACTACCATGTCTATTAATGGGTGTCACAGGGTGTTTGGGTGTTGGGTTCATAGCTGTGTCCCAAAGTGAAGGGGGCGAACTTCGAAGGGCATGCACTTCGAAGGCCAGGCCAGGCCACGCCTTCAAAGTGCACGAAGTGCATGAAGCTGCACGAAGGGCGAACCGAGGGGCAGGGTTGCCAGGTCTGAATAACAAAACCCCTCCAAGTATTATTCAAAAGTATCGGAATCACGGCCAGAATGGGCCAAAATATCCCAAAATGCGGGGCTTGGGCGGTAGAAATATTGCGTAAGTAAAGACAACTTAACCTGTGGACTATAGGCTACAAACACCCCAAAGCAACAGTAGCCTAAATGCAGCCCCATTCCAGACTTGGCAACAATGAACCAAGCGTCGTTAATGGCCTAGCAGGTTGTGACAACTGAGAGCGGACGTTCGTGAGAAGATTTTAAAAAGAGAAATGGAGCATATATAATAATAATAATACTTATTATATATATATAGGGCCTATATATAATTTATATAGGCTTATATATATATATATATATATATATATATATATATATATATATATATATATATATATATATATATATATATATATATATATATATAATTTTTTAATAGCTTTTTTTTAAGCTTTTTATTGGGTTTTGACATGCTTCAAAGCCTGCGACGATGGGAGACCATACCATAGCATGTAAATCTAGCCGCTTAAATATTGCAAATATTAGTTAACAGTTTATTTCTTATGTTAAATGTAACTGTTACACTATATTTTAAAACATTTAGCCTATATATACGTCCAAGTTTTTTTTTTTTTTAAGTTGGCCTACTTATTTTCATTCAACTCATCATCTCAGATGCATTGTCTACTTTTTATGACATGCCAGCCGTCGACCGATTCAGCCCCTCAAAGCTGCGAGACAGTGGAAATATGCCCTGATCATCCCAGAAGATGATGTCCCGCTCAGGCCTTACCAGAGTCTCTATTGTGCATAATTCCCCATCCCAGTCCAGCTCCAGCTTCTCCCGCTCAGCGCAATGAAAGTGTAAAAAAGTGTTTTCTTCTGGTTTAGCTGTTAATTTAAATCTCTGTTGTTTCTGATGTTAAACTTAAGTTATATTATTGGTCTATAAATAGGCTATAGTTGTAAAAAGGGTAAGCTAAATGTATAGACCAATTTATTTTCATTTACACATTTTAAATTACATGACAAGAAAATATATGTATAAACACATATAAATGTGTTTAATGTAGCTACAAATGATAACGTGCATTACAAAAATAAACAATGTAGGCTATAGAACCACTTCTCTTTAATTTAGCCTACGTTTGAAGTTAACGGAAATGAACAATAGACAGCAGTTTCTTTTTTAAATTTACAAATAACTTGTATAAAAAATAATAATAAGCTAATAGCCTAGCCATTTAAATTGTTCTGTGTCGGCCACGCATTCAGCCTTTGGAGGATCGAACTTTCGGTGACCGTCGTCAGTGAACATTTATTCATTCATTCATATAAAAAGCTTTATTTTAGCATCTAAGACAGCAGTTTTCGTTTATTTACATTTTTCTTATAATTCTGAGTGACAGATGTCACATTTGATTTAGCCTATTTTTCTCTGATATTTGTTTTAGCTACGGTGACAGCCGGCTATAAGAAAAAATAAATTGCACAGACAATTTCTATCCCCAGTGTCTCTCTTTCTGTAAGGGAAATTTAAAAGATAGATTCTGGAAACAAAATCTAAATTTAGCTGGATCAGTCTGGGAATAAAATAATTTATAGCGGGTGAGCACAGAGTGAATTTTACGCGCAAACGGAATGGTGCGGTGCGGAATAGCGGGAGCGGGACGAAAATACAGCCCTGCATTTTATATTTTGAAGGCTATTTAAAGAAAGTGTATGAAAAAAAACAGCGAAAAGGGTGACAATGGACTGATTCATCTTCTTGAGAGAATGGTTGCGAAATAAATAGCATTTAAAGGTTGGGAAATTAAAGTTCATCTTGGTTGCTCAGGGCAGGGAACTGGGAACTGTGCGAATGCACTAAACGTTTTATTTACTTAAAGCGCTTGCGCTGTTGTGTTCAATAGTATCCAGGCTAAACTTGAGTTAGGCTACCGACCGCTATAACATCTTTAACTGGGAAATCTGATCGAGTGCTGCGGGAATGCGGACCAGTCAAATCCTGTAGTCACCAGTGTGCTATGAATTCTGGGATAGGGAAGGCTGCGAAGTTGTGGGGAGGTCCCATCTGTTGTACCCTTCCTTTGCCTGAGAACCGAAGGGCACATTTTGAAGTCGCTCATGAATTGCAGCAGCCTTCGTCGCACCGCTGTGACGCAATCGCACTTCAAATGTGGCCTTCAAAGGTGCAGCTCTCACTTTGGGACAGCCTTCGTAGTGCCGCTGTGACGTAATCACACTTCAAATGCGGCCTTCAGAGGGTTCTGCCTTCACATTGGGACAGCCTTCGTAGTGCCGCTATGACGTAATCGCACTTCAAATGCGGCCTTCGAAGTGCGCACTTCACTTTGGGACACAGCTCATGTTTCATATTTTTAGGTTTTCATGTTCACTGTCATGTCCTGTCATGCACTTCCTGGTTTGTTATGTGATCCTGCCATGTGCTCCCTTGTCTTGTGTTATGATGTGTCATTGGTTGATTGTTTGTTCATTGTTCAGGTGTGTCTTGTCTAGTCCTCAGTGTCACGGCCCTCCCCTGCCTTGCAGGGGCGGTGCCTCCTGCAGGCAGAGGAGGGTTGTTAGTGACTGGAGCCACCTGTGCTCAGAGTATTTAAACTGCCTCACTAACCTCTGTCTCTCTCTCTCTGCTCCTCCAGGTATGATCGTGTCTTGTTTGTTCCTTTGTAGTTTAATTTAGTTTTCCACTCAGACATGTTACACACAAACACGACAATTCATGCATCAATTCACTTTACATACACCCTACATTATGACATGTTCACATCTCATTCTGTTTCCCTTGTTTATAGTTAATAGTTTTAATTTACAATAAAAGATTCTTGTTTGGCCTTGACCTGTTGTTAGTGTCCCCTCATGTTTTGCCAGAGGCTAAGAGCCGGCCTGTGACATCAGTCTTTGTGTATTTAAGTCCTCATGTTTGCCATGTGTCTTTGTCTGTTATTGTGAATGTTTCCCCGCTTGTTGGTGAGTGTTTAAGTTTGAGGTTGAAGTTTATGTTTTGATTCAAGCCAAACCTGTTGTTCAATGTTTTGGATTTTGAGTTAAATTAATAAAGACTGCTAGCCTGGATGCCAGCTGAACTTAGCCCCGCCCACAACATTTTTAAGTTGGGCGGTTCGGTCTGGACTCGATCCATAGAGGAGTAATTATCCCCGAACAGAAACTGTTCAGACCAATGAAATCATCAGCTTTAGACGAAGACGGACAGATGATCAACAGTAACGTTAATCATGCATGTCATCAAAGGCCCTTGGATTATATTTGTTCGAATCCTAAACAGAGAGCTTGTTTGTATATTGTTCTCTAGGGGAAAAAAATGGTGTTTGGGTAAAATGTGTTATTTTGCAAGGTTGCCTGCTAAAATTCGCACTCATGGGTCTATATATCACATAATAGTTGCTTCAACCTGCGGACATTGAAAACAACCCGCGGAAAAAAACGTGGACTTGGCAACACAGTGCAGTTGAGCTCTGTTGACATTTGACAATGCGTTGCTTCGTTGTTCTGATTGGTTGTAGGTCTATCCAGTTGAGGTTTTTCCTTGTTCAGTTGAAACACGCCCCATAATCACAGCCCAATGGAGCAGTATCAGACTCATATTCTGACCAGAATTGAGTATGACAACGTCAGGCTAACGCAGAACCGAACCACAACCAAAATAATGTTATTCCACAAAATGCATGCAGTTTTGTTTTCTAAGTGTAAATGTAATGTTTTACAATGAATATAATAGTTTCTTAGTACATTGAGTAAAAATTCTTGAAAGCAGCATACACCCTGCACTCTCTTGACAAATGAGAGATAATCTTTAAAGTACATCATAGAAGTCTGCAGTGGCCTTAAGGGTCACTACCTTATTAGTCAAGCCTTGGAAAGCACAGCCACAAACAGCTCACGTACTATCGCTAAGCATCTGCTGCCCACAAAAACATCGGGCAGGAGCTGTGTGAAACCGCCAAGTGGTCAGCGTACATAGGATTTTATCAATCTGCCAGGAAACAAAAGTTTCCAGTAAGAAGAAAAGTTCTGTTTGCAAACACACTGAAGATTAAGGAGTCAAATTTTCAGTTTGGAGAGTTCAGAATTTGTTTAGACGCAGATAAATAAACCTATATACATTTGGCTTTTACTAAAGATTCTGCTTTTTCAAAGTTATGTCAATCCATCAGATTATACTCTCAGAGATGTTACGTTTATGAAAGCAAACTCCACAAGGCGATCAGGCAAGCCATTCTTTTCTACTGCAGTCCTTTGACAGGAAAAGCTGATAGTCAGACTCAGGAGTCTGGCAATGCATGCCTTACTGAAGGATAATATTGACACAGAAACCAGGGGCATAAAATGCACACATGGACTCGGTGATGGATTTCCAAACAAATACTTTCAAACCAACCATATTTTGTAAGTTTTAGTTTTCACTCAACTTTCAATTGGCACCATATCACAGAATGTGCACTTTTAGATGTAATATTTTCTCAGCACAAAAGTGAAGAACTGATCAAGAAGAAATAATCAAGGACGAATAACTTTGACAAGCACTGTGAGGGGCTGCTTGGGAATATCTGACAGTTATAATTAGATTTGTTAAAAGAGAGAGAGAGAGAGAGAGAGAGAGAGAGAGAGAGAGAGAGAGAGAGAGAGAGAGAGAGAGAGAGAGAGAGAGAGAGAGAGAGAGAGAGAGAGAGAGAGAGAGAGAGAGAGATATGATAATGTTTCTTCCTGAGACGATGACAAGAGATAGCAGTCATGCTTTATCAGCATCAGATCTCTACTCCTCACAAATCACACGGACACAAATAAACTCCTGGTCAAAACATGGCATATTTTTAATAGGGAACACAGTCAAGTTCTATGATTAGTTCAGTCATTAAGTTTTGCGAGCATTCGGATGTGAGATAGCAAATAGATTCACTTTAACGTGAAATAATTATAACATATGTCAGGATGCTGGAATCTGATTTATTAATCTCTCGTTTCAATTGTTTGTTGAATATAGCTCCAGGCAGACTAACTGATGTCAGAATTAGTTTGCTGTGTTCTCAGTGTTTTTTGTAGAAGTGGCCTCATGGGCCAAATCCAACTAGGCAATAGCAGACACTCAACGCATTGCTCTGTAACACGGGAGATGTTCGACTGTTTTCGAATAAAGAGTTGTTGTATTTTTTTTTCTCATGGGATACATGCAAAAATCCACTAAACTTACAAATATAAAATATACAAGAACTATGGCCACTTTCAAAATATTCCCTGAATATATTATGCCACAGAATGTTTGGAAACTAATTAGACACTTATGGAGGAGGGGAAGGGTTTAACAAGTGTGTTTATGTAAATGGCAATGAATGTGTTGTGTTTATTACTTTTGTCTATGTGAATCATAGCATCACAACACTAGTAATATCATTACCGTCAAACATATTTTCATAATCATGCATAGTTAAAGTACAGCCTCCTCCATCAGAATAATAAAGGATAAATACCCATTAAAGTCTGTTTGTAGCTTCAAAGAGGAACATTTCAAGCGTGAAGACGGAGTCAACCTCCAATCCTACTGCTGCTGCTTTGTGTTTTTTTTTTTTTTTTTTTACATTTCCAGCACTTCGCAATAGCTTCAAATGTCACATTCTAAGAGACGTCCAAGCACATGACTAATTAGTCAAATCTTTTGCCTTTGGCACATTAAAACAAATCAGTTTGAATCCAGTGATGACCCTGCTGAATTCTAAGAGATACTAAATAAAATGCAAGTTCAAAGACTTTATATTTCCGGAAGGAAAAAGATAATGGCATTCAATATTCAATACATATCTCGCTCTGTTATGGAGCCATGCGTGAAAATTACATTTTTTTGTGAATATCATTAAAAATGTTCTCTGAACACATCAATTAATGAAAAAGTAATATCCACAATGTATAGCACAGTCATTATTTGTGTAGGTGGCAGAAGTTCGGATTACCGAAAAGCCAATCATATATATATATATGCAAAACATCCATGAAATTATCCTATTATTACACTTAATTACATACCTGAAACGCCATTTAAAACATTATTGATGGGCAATAATTCAACAGTGACCCGTTTTATCGGTTTGGCAGGAGTGCAGCTGGCTAATATAGATTCTATGTCAGGTCACTATTGCGTTGGGCAGTAATTACATTTCTTCCACATATGTTGCTTACTTCCTCTCCACATGTGATCAAACACATATGGTATGAAGGGCCTTCCCTTGCCAAAACTGTGAGATAGAGAGAACATGTGTGCACTTCATACAAACTGTCAATTGAGAATCACTTTGGTCTGCCAATTAAATGTACCTTCATAAAGCTGTCTGATTTAGCATGTTCTATGATAAGTGTGTGATGTGTAAAATGCTGATGGAATAGCGCAATCCAGATAGTAATTCACAGAGTTTGTCAAAATTTGATGTGACAAATCAAAAGTAGGGCTACAGTCATGACATGGATTAGTGTCTGTGATAATTGACTCATAAAAAGGCTGTAATGTAAATATACTATTTTCCCAAAAGTTTTGGGACAGTTGCCTTTACATGCACATGCATTTTAATGACATCCAATTGTTAATCCCTATTTTTTATCATGGTGTTTGCTCACCCTTAACAGCTTCAACTCTTCTGGGGAGGCTTTCTATAAAGTTTAGGAGTGTGTTTATAGGAATTTTTGACCATTCTTCTAGAAGCACATTTGTGAGATCAGGCACTGATGTTTGACGGAAAGGCCTTGCTCACAGTCTCCGCTCTAATACTATCTAATACTATAATACTATGTTCTATCAGGAATTCATCGGCCAGTGAATTTCATCTATACCAAACTTGCTCATCCATGTCTTTATGGACCTTGATATGTGCACTGGCTGGGGCCAAGCCCAGCCCCTGAAAAACAAACCCACAAAATAATCCCCCCTCCACCAAACTTTACACTTGACACAATGCAGTCAGGCAACCCATTCCATGCAGCTCTCTACTCACTGTTCTCAAGATAATCTGAAGGCCACACAAAGTTAGGAGGTCTGTAGCTATTGACTCTGCAGAAAGTTGGCGTCTTTCAAACTTTGCGACTCAGCATATGATGACCCCGCTCTGTGATTTTACTTGGCCTACCGCTTTGTGGATGAGTTGCTGATGTTCCCAATTGCTCCACTGTTTTATAATACCACTAACAGTTGACCTTGGAATATTTAGTAGTGAGGTCATTGCATGAATGGACTTATTGCACAGATGGCAACCAATCACGGTACCACGCTTGAATTCACTGACCTCCTGAGAATGACCCATTCTTTCAGGTTTGTAGAAGCGGCCCACTTGCCTAGGTGCTTGATTTTACTTGTGTTATTATATACTTTGGCCATGGAAGTGATTGGTACAGCTGAATTCAATGATTTATCAGGGTGTCCCAATCATTTTGGTTATATAGTGTATGACGTCTGTGTGTCTCAAAGTGAATGAGTGGTTTCGTCTACTATACTTACTAAATCATGATCATGGCTCGTTTTAGAGTCTGCTGTTTCACTATCCATCTTTTCTCAAAAAAAAATTTTTAAATCATGGGTGGCACTTCCAGTTTGAAGTGGAACTTTAAAATATAGTTTTCTCCAAATATTTCTGGAATATTTCTAAAGCTTGAAACAACAACATTTATCTGTCACTTTGGAAAAAAAAAATATTTTACACAATGTACATGCATATTACAGTGCATAATATATACTTTGATATATTACTCTACAGTAATATTAACACATCTGTAATATTGCTTCTGAAAGACTCATCTGAGGATATTGATGATCTGCTATGCCAATCTGTTAATACTTTTGAGAATCTTAACATCTTTGATGTTGGGATATAAGGACACTGCGTGTGAGTTACTTTTATCAGCATTTCACCATTTCATAATACCAACCAAAACTTAAAGAGCTTCACAACAAATTAATAATAATAATAATAAGAAGAAGAAGAAGAAACCCAAGCTCATTGGAAATACGTGACTCTGCCTACATTTTTGCAACACCTGAAATATGTACCTCCAGGTACGTTTACCTGAACTTTTTGGGTGAAACTTCCACCAGAGGTGCTAAGTGATAATATTTTTTCTCCATTCCCAGACTGATCTTATGAAATTGCGTATGTATGACACGCCAAATTCGTATGCCATTTTGTCGTGCTATCAAGACGCATAATCGTTTTTTAGCGTGTTTACATTATATCCCCCTACACTTCCCCTTCCCGTAAACCTACCCATCACACACACGCACACACACAGCCCCTAAACCTACCCATCACAAGAAACATTCAGCATTTTTACATTTTCAAAAAAACAATTTAGTATATTTATAAATCCATTTACCTTGTGGACACACACATATTCAGACACATTTTCAACGCGTATCTCAATGTATTATAAAAAAAAAACAAGATATAACAGGCAGATACGACTGCAGGTGTAATTTATTCAGAAAGTTCAAATATCCCAAGTGTTCAGGGGCCAAACGATTGATTTGTGTGAAGAAAATCCCCAAAAGCGATCAGTAATGTCGAGTCCATCCGCCAAAGATTAATAATACATTTCAAATATTGCCGCCGGAAGAAACGTCACGGCAGCTTTTACAGCATTGGCTGTCGTGTGTCTCGTGACCAATTGCGCAATTATGTCAGATTTGATTGTAAAATGCCATTGGCTCTCGTGTGTCTCGTGACCGATCGCGTCATTCAACTTGTGTGTATCATTAAAATCAGAAATATGAATGAACGTGTGCGTGTGTGTTCTGTTGGCAAAGGAGCGACTAAAACATTAAGATCAACTCTGTTCTTCACATGAAGATATCGTATGACTTCAGAAGACGTGGAATGCAACATGAGTTAATACTTTTATACTGTTTTTGGTCCGTTTTTGCAATAAATACATGTGACTGTACATTTATTTAGCTGTTACGTGTTTTATATTGTTGAGAGTTGATAAGTTTAGGGTAGGAGTGGACTTAGTTGCTTCAAAATATAAAATTAGGCTATAAATATTCATTCTGTGAGATCAGGTTGGCGCGTGTATGTTTACGCGAAGCCATGATGTCATGTTGCGCATCTGCAATGGAGAAAAAATATTACCACTTAGCGCCTCTGGTGGACGTTTCACCCAAAAAGTGCAGGTACGTACCTGGAGGTACATATTTTGGGTGTTGCAAAAATGTAGGCAGAGTCATGTATTTCCAATGAGCCTGGGTTGCAAATAACATATTAAACCATTGGTTCAAGGATTATTACACAATCAACAGATGCTCATCCATGTTTTAATTTATGCAATAATTCTTTGTTGTGCAGTACTTTGACAAAAATAAAATGTTTAATGTGTTGTTAAAAGCAATGTTTATATTCTTATTTACATAAATTAAAATTAAAATTGTCGACATGTTATGAATCTTGGTGATTCGTTATTAAATTGAAGAACAGAGAAGTCAGAAAAAAAAATTACGAATTTGGGAAAAAAATAAATCAGACTTCAAAAGGCTTTATTATTGTCAAATATTAATAATATAGTATTATTATTATTATTATCATTATTTTTTTATTTTTTTATTTATTTTTTATTTTATTTTTTATTGATTTGACATGATTTGTAATTGGTAAAATGCAATTAAACAATTAAAATATAATCCATACAAAAATAAACACACTGAGCAGAAAACTTTTTTGGGGTTTTGGGGAAATACAAAACAGATGTTAAAGAGCTCTACAATTACTCTCCTTGTTCTGCTTAGCACATAAAATATAGAGATGTTTTTGGATCCTAGATGTTAGTTTGGCACTTATGAAATGGACTGATGTTTGAGAGTGAAGGGTCCCCATTATATATTTTGTGGAGGGAGTCGTTCTTTGTTTAAGCCTTGTTTTGTCCGTGTCTGTTTAGCACCACAGACAGTGGCTGCTGTGTAGGTTTGTGAACCTGTCTAAATGAGTACTGAGACTGAATGTAAATGCAACAGTGGGGAGATGCAACAGGAACAAAATGCACCACAATACAGGATTTGAAGAAAATTAGTTCCATTGTGAACCTAAATATCTCTTCCAAGGTGGGATAGTTATGTTCCTCCTCCTTTGAAAACAACTCGCAATTTCACAACAAGAGAAAGTGAAACACAAAAAAGCAGTTTTGAAGAAAGTTGACTAAAAAGATGACTCGAATTACGTTACAAATGGCACCTCCATCAAAATACCAAGGCATAAATAACCCTATATCCCTCACATAAACCATTTAAAATGCTGAGCTATGTTCTTCAATGAAGGCAATTTCTCTTTGGATGGAGCTGTATTTCAACACTATGTTGCCATCAATACTTATGCCACAATGGCAGGCCTTCACCGCCTCCCTTCATTTGTAACCAAACACCATTTCAAAAGCATAACAGCCTCCACTATGTGTCCAATGCTGGATGAATAGGACTATGAAGGCACGGTTTATGGTGCCCGTCAGTAAGTGTTACTCTCCTGAAATGTCAGGCATAGGTCATAGACTACTGTGAAAAATCTCAATGGTTAGGAAAAGGGCCCTTACAAACAAGAAAAAATGGTCTTTCACCCCCCTCCCCCAAAAAATGCAATGGACTGATTTGTTGGCATTTTGAATGAGTTCTCTGCCCCTCTGCACAACTTCATCACGGGACTGTTTGCCTGTCATGGCCGACTGCTGAGCTGCTCCGTTTTGTGACCTTGAGAAGACAAGTTTCTGCAGCCAAGCGCGTGCTCCAACACTAAGCATGCAGACAGCATTCAACTGTTGCAAAGATAGTAAAAGTAGTGTTGGACATATGAACAGCTAATATACATGAATATGTGACAATTTCAAAAGTTTATATTTTGGAAAGAATCATCAAGACTGCATTTGTGTGATCAATAAATAGTGTAGTCTTGTGATGGCAAAGCAAATTTAAAAAATCCTGTCTTCGGTGACATGTTGGTCCCTATTTTAACTAGCCTGACGTTGTCATACTCAGTTCTGGTCAGAATATGAGTCTGAAACTGCTCCATTGGGCTGTGATTATGGGGCGTGTTTCAACCGAACCAGGAAAGATCTTAATTGGATAGACCTACAACCAATCAGAGCAACGGAGCAACGCATAACGTTAGTTGTCAAATGTCAAAAGAACTCAACTGCGCTGTGTTGCCAAGTCTGCGGTTTTCCCATGTCCGCAGGTTGAAGCGACTTCAATTATGTGATATATAGACCCAGGAATGCAAAATTTTTGCAGGGAACCTTGCCAAAATAACACACATTTTACCCCCCAAACGCTTTTTTTTCAGAGACGCTGGACTAAACGATCTTTGCCGGTGTTGTAAAAAAATTAATAAATAAGGATACACAGACTACTCACCAACATGATCATCATTTCTGAGAAAAATAGTGAAGGTGAATGCATATTTGAACAAGTTCTCCGTTTAGGATTAGAAAAAAATTCAAACAAGCTCCTTTGATGACGTGTATGATTACGTTACTGTTTATCATCTGTCCGTCATCTTTTAAAGCCCGCCCTGATGATTTCATTGGTCCGAACAGTTTCTGTTCTGAGATAATTACTCCTCTATGGATCGAGTCCAGACCGAACTGCCCAAGCTCAAATGTTGTTGGTGGGGCTGAGTTTGGCTGGCATCCAGGCTATACACGCTAAAAAATGCTGGGTTAAAAACAACCAAAGTTGGGTTGAAAATGGACAAACCCAGAATTGTTTTTTTAACCCATTGTATGGACCTATTCAAACAACCCAATTTCTGGGTTTGTCCATTTTCAACCCAACATTTTTAAGAGTGTATTGTTACGCACCCGGAAAAATGTTTGAACCTAGTCTCATTGTTGTCAATCCTAAGTCATTGGTGTGTTTTGGGCAAAATGTGCAATAAACCATTCCGAGTGTAATCTCCCATTCCCTAAAAGCCAGTTGCACTCGCAGCATAGCGGGTTTGCTATTTACATGGTGGAATACGCAAACAAAAAGGCTGAATGCTTCTCCGGGAAGGAATCATTTTATTTGGAATATGTAAAAGTGTTTGTGTGCTGCTGCGCACCCCTGTGTGTGCAATAAGCAGAGTGTACATGTGTTGCGCACCCGCCTATATTGCTAATGCATCAAAAAAAAAAAAAAAACCTGCGCTATTGACTTTAAACCAGGTTTTTGTTGGTCAATGATGCTGTCGTTTTTCAATTGCCTCAAAATAGCAACACGCCAACAATGCGCCTGACCAGACCTTGTTTTCAGATCAGCACGCCCATGGGCGAACAGATGTGTGCGATTGCCTTTGCTATTTAAACAGTGTGGTGCTGGACGTGAAAATGATAACTACGTTGGGCTGAAACTAGTAAAAACAAAAAAACACATGCCTAGGGTTGCATTGTGTCGGGTGTATGATAAGGCCCATTATCTTTCAGAAATCATTCTAATGTGCTAATTTGGTGGTTAAGAAACATTATTCTTCTTCTTATTAGTTGGAAATGGCCGTGCTGCTTAATGAAGTGCTTTTTCAGGTTTCTTTGATGAACGGAAAGTTTGATGAACATCATTTAAAACAGAAACTTCTGTAACACTAGGTATAAGTGTTGTTATTGTCATTTTGATGCATCAATGCTGAAAAAAAAAAAAAAAAAAAAAAAACATCTGAAAACACTTTATTTCAATAGTTCACTTTAGACATTCCATTAACGAAGTAACTTTGCAACTACATGTCAGCTCTCAGTAGAGTGTAAGTAGACTGTCTGCTTAATATCTGCTAACATTCAGATGGTACCCCAACAGACATTCTACTTACTAGAAGTAACTTTGCAAGTACAAGTCAACTCATTCCACTAACCCTTAACCTATCCGTCTACTAATAGTTGACATAGTTGCAAATGAATGAGAGTTAGTTGACATGTAACTTATAGTCATAGTGCAATGTCTAGAATGTAAACCAAATTCTTTCAGAAAATCATACTGATCCCAAACCTTTGAACTCTAGTGTATGAATTGGCATATTTATGCATGAAAATGCATATTTATGAGAGATTTACTAAGAATGGTACAATGAAATACTAAATGCTCTTTATATACACTTGCTTCAGGCTCAGAAGTCACATGCAACAACTGTATTTACATATTTATTTATTCTATACCCTATTCAGACATGTTAGCACAATTTGCCATAACCTTTTCTTTTTTTCTTTTCTTTTTATTAGCCTTATAATTGCTCTATACCCAAATGTACACTTCTATATAAAATCACTGAACTGTAAATGGTTTTATTTGAAATAAGTTTGCAAATCACTGCAGTTGAAGTAATTATGTTCATTAGAGCTCTTAATTGAAAAATGGATGGACATTACCTATAAAGATATCTGCTATATATAAGCATAGCCATTTTGTTCAATATTAATCAAGTCAAAATAAATTCAGCCTATTACATCTCTCTCTCTCTCTCTCTCTCTCTCTCTCTCTCTCTCTCTCTCTCTCTCTCTCTCTCTCTCTCTCTCTCTCTCTCTCTCTCAACAACACACACACACACACACACACACACACACACACACACACACACACACACACACACACACACACACACACACACACACACACACACACACACACACACACACACACACACACACACACACACACACACATGTGCAAGCCTCTGCCAGGAAGCAGGGGGACTCAAGAACAATATTAAACCAGTCTGTGGACCATGCAATTTCAATTACCAAAGAGAATCAAAAAGCTGAAAGGAATTTAAATTGATTCTTCCATTAAAAGAAAAAAAAATGTCAGCAGTCCCCTGGGTGCCACAGACTGAATTTGGAATCAGATCTGTTGTTTGTGTGTTTACATCCTGTCTAGAGGAGCATGTCTGTCTGTGGCATCAGAGCTAATTGTGTACTGGCTGTACAAAATAAAATAAAAAATTAAAAAAAATACAGCACACTGACACAATACAACGTCTCATTAAGTGCCATTGAAGTTTTGAGGAAGTAGCAGAGAATAGACACATACACACACACACACACACACACACACACACACACACACACACACACACACACACTCCTGCAGACCGTACAGTGTTGATGGCCAGATAATAGATTTATGCACAGCTAAGAAGATTAATGTACGTGCTTTTAAAAAGCGCTCGCAGATCATTCTTACCCTGTAAACAGCTTTAGAGAAAACCAAAGCGATAAATAGGAAATACATTTATTAATCTAAGCAGCTTAGTTCAGGTTGAACTCGTCCGGCAAATTAAGTTTGCTGGATTTCACAGGAAATAAACAGAACAGCCTGGTGGAGATGAGAAGGTGTCAGCAAAATATTGTATCGTGATTTATATTCCGCCTTCATGTGCAGATGATTTCCTTGCCTCCTCATTATCACAAGTACAGACTATTTTTAAGTTCTATCCGAGGCTGCGTGCTTGTGAGTTTGAAATGAGCGTGCTGATCTTTGAGTATTATTTAAATTGCTCACCGTTGATGTCGAGGAGTGTGAGAACTTGGCGGTGGTGGCGATGGAAAGAGAAAGAAGGAGATATTCGGTGTATGGGGTATTAAATATAGGTGTTATGTACGAAAATAGTCTGAGTGATGGCTTAGAGTATGTTTTACAGTCTGTTGAAGACGAGAGAAGATTCACACCCTTTCAGTGAGTGATGGGATGCTGCAGAGCTGCTAAAAGTCTTTCTAGACTGTGCTTTAGGTGTGTGCACGTTTTGTGCGTTTGTCTTTGTGTGGAACTGGGATAGATGAAAGTTAGGTTAGAGCTTGTGCAGAGGTCAAGCCTTTGGGCTGCTTCCTCACCTGGTGAAATTCATAAAAGATGGAAGACACCCTGCAGTGGCTCCCCATTCTTGGCCAAACACATACACACATTCACACACTTCAGTCTCTCACACTTACTGTCATTCTTCATAGTCTTCAATCTCTCCAGCTGACAGAGGTTCAAATTACCCAGTGTCTCTTATAGAAATATTTCATTCCCAGGCCTTCTCTTGCAGTGAACCAACATTACCCCCTTATTTCCACCTTTTGAAACCATAAACTATGTTTCTGTTAAAAAAGTTGAATCATTATACAAAACCGTTCTTTTTTAACAAAAACAAGGATCCATTTAGGAATACTTCACAAACTCTTCAAACGGTGTGCACATAAGCAGTCTATGCGTGCTAAACTCTGGCTCTAAACTCTTTCATTGCTTTGGCACACAATACTTTCAACCACTGCACTAAATCTTTATTATTTTTTATTTATTTATTTTTACTTTACGTGCATACAGGCAATTTGCATGTTAAATGGTAAACTTAAGTTCAAAACCTAGACATAACACAAAACTAAATTAATCCGCAGTTTGCTAAACTAAACAATATTTAAAATATAATCCAAACCAAACTTAAAAAAAAATAAATACTATGAAAACAATTAGATGAATCTGAAGTCTATCAGTGTCATTACTACCCATGCATTAACAGGACAACATGGGAACGGTTGTGTACTTCGATGTAAACATGGACCCTGTAACATCCGGCATACTGCAGTGAAGTACAAACAGTAGAGCTGATATTCTTGTTTTGTAGAGAATTTTTAAAAAAGAAAAAAAATGTTACCTGTTGTGTTCCGAGTTCCCTTATCGAGGGAACTTCCCACTGCGTCGAAACGCTTTGGGGATGCTCCCTAAGCATCAGCGAATCTGAAGCCTGAATAAACACTAGTCCAATCCGATTGGTCGTGCGTGATGACGTCATTGTGACGGCGTACCCGGAAGTATAAAAGGGGAGCCGGCGCATAATGGCGGCAGTTATTGCTCTTCAGCATAGCGCTCTCTGTTTGGTCTGTCTATTTACTGTTGTATGTCCAGTTGCGAGTGTGTGTGTGAGTGATTTTTTAGTAAAAAGTATGGAAGGAAAGAGTGGATTCAGACAGTGTGTGCATCCGTGTCCCCGCTACATCTCGGGATCGGATACACACCTGTTGTGTGTGCAGTGTCTGGGTGTGCAGCACGCTCGGGCGGCTCTCGAGGGAGCCGCCTGTGAGCACTGTGAGCGGCTGACACTCAGACTGCTCCGCTCTAGGCTGGCCGTGTTCGATGAGACCGGCCAGCCTCGTGAGCCCCATGGTTCTGGACCCGCGGTCGCTGAGGCGTCGCGGCGTCGCAGATCATGGGGCTCACAGCGGGATCTGTCAGAGGGCTTTGGGACTGCTGCGGCACTTTCCCAATCCTCCTCTGACAGTTCCGATGATCTTCCTCCCCGTGTGGAAGCCCGCTTTGCGGCATCTTCCCCCGGGGCGGAGGGTCCGATGCTCGTTCTCTCTGGTTCCGAGGAGCCGGAGGGCGTGGGCATCGGGGCGGGGGATGAGGTTTTTCCATCGCCTCATCTGCCCGCCCAGGAGGAGTTGGTCGAGGTGTTAACCCGCGCTGTGGCTAAACTGAATATTGAGTGGCCACAGGAGGAACAGGAAGTCCGGCCACCCAGTAGGCTGGATGACCGGTTCCTCGCACACCGGGTCCGAACACCGCGCCGGGGTTTGCCTTTTTTCCCCGATCTGCACACAGAGGTGTGTAGATCATGGAGAAAGCCCTATTCCTCGCACGCGAGGCGGGCTATGGGGCGATGCCGCGGGTGGAGGATGCTCTCGCGAGCTATCTTTCGCCCGAATCGGCATCGTCCCTTAAAACCCCGGTGCTGCCCACCAAACCCTGTCGGGACACCTCAGGGCTGGTGGGCAAGGCTTATATGGCGGCTGGGCGGGCTGGTAGTGCGCTGCACACGTTATCCATCTTGCATTGGTTGGGGCGCGGTCATGGACGGCCGCTTTGCGAGGGGCCCATGGGAGGGCCGTCATTCCTCCTGGCACATAAATTGCCTGGAGATGATGGCGGTCTACAAAGCTCTCAGGAGCTTTCTCCCGGACCTCCGTGGCCAACATGTCCTGGTGCGGACAGACAATACGGCTGTCGTAGCGTACCTCAATCGCCAGGGAGGGGTAAGATCGCGCCCTCTGTGCAGATTGGCGCATCTAATCCTCCTGTGGTCCCAAGGGAAACTGTTGTCCATCAGGGCAATGTATGTCCCGGGGGTTCAAAATCAGGGAGCAGACATCCTGTCGAGGCAGGGGCTGAGGCCCGGGGAGTGGCGGCTCCACCCCGAAGTGGTGGAGGCCATATGCGAGAGGTTCGGCCCAGTGGAAGTGGATCTGTTTGCGTCTCGAGAGACGTCCCACTGTCCACTGTGGTTCTCCCTCACGCATCCAGCCCCGTTGGGGTTGGATGCCATGGTGCAGACGTGGCCGAGGCTGCGTCTGTACGCATTTCCCCCGATTGCTCTGCTCCCGGGAGTCCTGGAGAGGGTCCGTCGGCAGGGGGTCAGTCTACTTCTGGTAGCACCCCGTTGGCCGACGCGAGTTTGGTTCTCAGATATCATAGCCCTGCTGGCAGGTCATCCATGGCAGATTCCTCTGAGGAGGGATCTCCTGTCTCAGGCGGCGGGGACGATATTCCACCCCCGGCCGGAGATTTGGAACCTTTGGGTCTGGCCCCTGAGGGGGCCAGGTACCTAGAGGCTGGCCTGTCGGCAGAGGTGGTAGAGACCTTACTCAGTTCCAGGGCTCTGTCCACAAGGAGACTGTACAGCCTCAAGTGGAATGTGTTTTCCACTTGGTGTAGGGGGCATGAGGTGGACCCAGTTAACTCCCCAGTGGCTTCAGTGCTGGAGTTCCTCCAAGATCGCTTCTCTGCGGGCCTAACCCCGTCCACACTCAAGGTGTACGTGGCTGCCATTGCGGCTTTCCACACTCCTCTGGGTGATGGGCCTTTGGGTAGGCACCAGCTGGTTGTACAGTTCCTCCGTGGGGCTCGGAGGATGAGGCCTGTGGCTCAGTCCAGAGTTCCAACCTGGGACCTGGCAGTGGTTCTCGAGGGGTTGGCTGAGGCCCCCTTCGAGCCACTGGAGTCAGCAGAACCTAAGAATCTGACCCTTAAGGTGGCTTTTCTACTCGCCATTACCTCTCTAAGGAGAGTGGGGGATCTCCAGGCCTTGGCAGTAATGCCGACTTGCCTGGAGTTTGCCCCGGGTGGAGTGAAGGCCATCTTACACCCTAGGCCGGGCTATGTGCCTAAGGTCCCACCGAGGGTGGTCAGGTCTTTGGTTCTGCAGGCATTTCATCCTCCGCCTCACGTGACGGCGGAAGAGGGGAGACTTCACCTACTCTGCCCGGTCAGGGCACTCAGGGTGTATCTGGCGAAGTCCGCACAGTGGAGGAGATCTCAACAATTGTTGGTGTGTTTTGGCTCACCCAAGAAGGGGTTGCCTGCGTCTACCCAGACTATCAGTAACTGGATTGTCCAGGCAATAACCATGGCTTATCAGGTGCGCAGTTTGCCTTCACCTGTAGCCGTGAGGGCACATTCCACCAGAGGCATGGCCTCTTCGGTGGCCCTCCTTTCTGGGGTCCCCTTGCAGGATATCTGCGAGGCGGCGGGGTGGGCTACTCCACACACTTTTATCAGGTTCTATAGCCTGGATCTCCCTGCGACGCCTGGCGCGAGGGTGCTCCAACCCTAGTTGTGCCCGGTCTCCGGCTTCACACTAGGACAGGCGCTACCCTCGGTGTGGCCTAGTGGGTACTCGTTCCCCAAAGCGTTTCGACGCAGTGGGAAGTTCCCTCGATAAGGGAACGGCTCGGGTTATGTATATAACCCTTGTTCCCTGAGAGGGAACGAGCACTGCGTCGTACCGCCACACCTCGGCACGCCTGGAGCGCATGCTTCAGAGCAAGAAACTGCCGCCATTATGCGCCGGCTCCCCTTTTATACTTCCGGGTACGCCATCACAATGACGTCATCACGCACGACCAATCGGATTGGACTAGTGTTTATTCAGGCTTCAGATTCGCTGATGCTAAGGGAGCATCCCCAAAGCGTTTCGACGCAGTGCTCATTCCCTCTCAGGGAACAAGGGTTATATACATAACCCGAGCCGTTTTTATAGTGACAAAGTGAGGTTGTTAGTTGACAACATTTGCTAGTGTTGTGGAAGAATGACTTGCTCTGAGGCATGTATGAAATGTTTTGATAAAAATGGAACTGTGTGAAGAGTTTTGAAAAAGTGACAGACACATTTATAATATACATTTACAACGTTTAAAACAGGTATAATGTTTGATTATTTTAACTACATGCTGCTTTTTTGAACGTTCAATCTTTTAAACCTGAAAGTAAATGTATCATAGTTTACACAAAATGTTAAGCAGCACAAAATCCGCATTTAAAATACAATAGAAAATATATTTTAAATTGTAAATGGCAAAATCTTACTGACCCCAAACTTTGTAGTGTATACAGGGCTGTCGCTAGTGGTGTGAAAGGTGGTGACAATTATAGGGTCTCCCACTGCCCAGAGGGCCCACTAAATCCAGTAGTTCTGCTATGCATTTCCCTATAATCTTATGAAGCAGCAGAGCCCCAATAAAACCACAAGTCCCTCCCTACAAACTGGCTACAAAGACAGTTGAAGTTATGCTACTTCATGTGCTATCGGAATTATCGTAAATAGTTTGCACAAAAAATACACTAAGTGTAAAGATGCTGTACACTGCAATATATATATATATATATATATATATATATATATATATATATATATATATATATATATATATATATACATGTGTGTGTGTGTGACCTGGTAATCCCTACGTTATGGGGACAAAATGTCCACACAAAGATGGCAATATCCGAAATCCTTGTCCTTGTGGGGACATTTTTAGGTCCCCATGAGTAAAACATCTTATAAATCATACAGAAGGAGTTTTTTTGAGAAAGTAAAAATGCAGAATGTTTCCTGTTATGGGTAGGTTTAGGGGCAGGGGCAGTGTAAGGGGATAGGATGTACAGTTTGTACAGTATGAAATCCATTACGCCTATGGAAAGTCCCCATAAAACATGGAAACACGACGTGTGTGTGTGTGTGTGTGTGTGTGTGTGTGTGTGTGTGTGTGTGTGTGTGTGTGTGTGTGTGTGTGTGTGTGTGTGTGTGTGTTCAGTAAGTTATGACAACATGTGTTTTTACATGGTTTAACTCTAGACACGTACACATGAGCAAAACGATCTATAACAATGCAATACTATTACATATAAAAAACACGTTTTACTCACATAAGTGTGTTGCACCATTCCTCCTATCGGTTCCAATATAGAAGAAATAGCATTGTGAGATTTGGTTACAAATGATTCCGCAGTGAAAATAAGTGAACACCACTGTCTTCCCAACGTCAGCTGGAACTTCATTAAAAATAAAGTTCAACCACAAATTCCTAATATTAGGATCTGAAGGAAGCTTATGCAGCGATTGTGTTCTTCCCATAGACTGTATTCTTCCACAACCAGGAATAGCGCAATAACCTGCTATATTCTTCGGCATGTTTATTGCTGCTGGCTAGCGTGATCCGATGAGTCGGTGGGTGAGGCTACTGAATTAAACGTGCTTATTATTCTGTAAAGGTGGTGTTTCGTCAGTCGATGACTTCAAGGTGCGAACACGATCGTTTTCTGGGCCTGGTGTCTATAAAAGCTTTTCTTTGACTAACAAGGACATTTTCAGCTTTTAAACTTATAGGATAATCTTATGTTACCATGATCTTTTAAATATCAAAAGCTCAAGGGAAAGTTGATTTCTCAATTCATCTCCCCTTCAAAATTTCAGGCTGTGGCTTTTTTTATAGTGTAACTATATTGTATTTACACCGAGTAAAAATAGCATATTTTCTTAGCGATAATTGCTATTTACACTAACTGTTAAAGGTGGGGTAAGTGCTATCTGGTAACCGTTGTTGATATTTCAAATCACCAAAACAAACACGCCCCTACCCCCAAAAGGGTCTCGCCCCTATTTTGATAGCATTGCTCCACACATACGTAACCCAGAGGCATCAACGGCTATGGCAGAATCTCTGTGTATCTAATCCAGGTCGAATATTCAATGAAAAAGTCAATGAAATCCCTCCTATCACAAAAACACAAACCGTTGTTGTGAACAACTCGATAGTACACGAGCAAGACAGTCCAACTAACGAACATATTACAATTATAACAAGATTAGAGTCATAGCAATCACAAAATCACAAACTGTTCTCATGAACAACTCGATAGCAGGAGCCGACAGTCCAACTAACGACATATTACAATTATGACAAGATTAGAGATAGCGATCAAACTGTTCTCATGAACAACTCTATAGAACCAGCTAATGACATATTAAAATTATGACAAGTTTAGAGATAGCGATCAAACTGTTCTCATGAACGACTCTACAGAACACAAGCACGACAGTCCAGCTAACGGCATATTACAATTATGACTGGATAAGGGTTATATAGATCATGAAAAGAGTAAGCAAACATATATTAGGAGTATAGTATCTTAATTGTTGGAGACATTGTGTGAGCTGATGATTCCATACGGTGTGGAAATGACGGGTCTTTATCATCGCTGAAGTGAGACACAATACTATCGCAAATGGACTACCAAGCGAACATGACACACGAGCATAGTCAAGCAGCATATATTAGGCTAGTTCTTGGCTAATATACGTCATGTGTGTGTCACGTGTGACTCGTGTGACTGTTTTGAATAATGACGTGCACAGAGCTAGAGTGAGCGCTCTTCTCACCATCAATAGTAGACACGCCCCTTACCTGCTGATTGGCTACAAGTGTGTTATTCCACTCTGCCCGAGTCCTTTTTCTAAAACGGTTTTGAAATAAGACTTACCCCACCTTTAATAGCAACTAGATTATGTTTAAACTGAGTGAAAATAAAATGTTTTCTTGGAAAATGAATGATGTTTACACTAAGTGCAAATAGCTGTAGAAGCTATTTTCTAAGTTAAAGAGATTACTTAGTGAAAATAGTAATATATTCTATTTACACCATATAAAAGTAGCAGTTCTTTGCAATAATGTGTAAATAATTACATGCAATGTATACTTTATTTTGACAGATACACACAATTTGCACCTCAGTAATGTTGTACATCAACAGGATGCAATAATAGCAATAGAGTGTAAATGATTTTATGTATTACAATTATTAAATGGATGCCGCCTTAGGTGGAACTAGTGCGAATAGCACTTGCAAACAAGGCACGCTATTTGCACTTGGTGTGAATAGACACTTCCCCACAAGTGGCAAAGTAGGAAATTTCCGATAGCTTGTGAAGGCAGCATTAGAAGCAAAGATACAAATGTCAGGAAAAAAAATAAAAATGTGGGTACCAGTAATATTATAAAAAAGGAAAAGGAGGGCAGGAAACGTGCTGTTAAAGTCTATCAAAAAGTTATTTTAAAAAGCTAATTATCTTCATCAGAAATTAAGACAGTGCGAAAATTAATGTGGCTTTATTTTACATTTGACAACATCCTTTTTCATTTCTGAATATTTATCTTAACCGTTATAGGCATATTAATATTATAAGCATAAAAAAGTAAATTGTATCAGTTTATACATTTCTTGTCTTTTGTTGTTATTGCATAATTGCTTGATGAATGTTATTCAAGTCATTTTTAATCACTTAATACATTTTTTAATTAAAAATGTATATACAATTTTGTATATACAATAAGTAATTTTTTTTATATTTATTTATTTTTCTGTTTTTAATCACTTAATACTATTTTTTATACAAAATGTATATACAATTTTGTATATAAAATAAGTACATTTTTATTAAATTTATTTATTTGTCCGTTTACTGATTTTGTAATAAATCCTTATTAGGTGCGTGGCATGCGAGTGTGATTATTTTATGCTTAGGCAACATTGCCACGATCATTCCCCACCAGTGACTGACTCAGCAGCATCTGGACTCATGAACTCCTTGTTTATAGGATTTGAGCTTTGATCAGGCGCTTGGAAAGCCTTCATAACAATTTAAAGTTTACACTAACGTTAGCATTGGATTTCTTCCAGGATGTACAGTCAATATGTTGATAAAGTCCTGCGTTTGCTGGTTTTTATGTGTTGCGCTTCTCACGACGGATCTGTTGATAATAGACCAGCAGCGGTTGATTGGAAAAGACAGAGCCAGGTATGATTTATGTTGCTGACGTTGCCAGATCATCCTTGAGGAGTAATGCATTATGGGAATGGCCTGACTGATAATGAGTGCTGTACGAATGAAAGGACTGAAGTTTAAATCGATTAGCGCTTGGCTCTCACTCACATCCATCACGACTCTGCTGATGCGTGCACTCCCAATCAGGTCGTGTTTTTCGATGGAGGATTTGTAAATTAATCTCTCTAATAAAACCTAGAAGACTGTTTAAACAACAATCAGTTGTGACATGCATGATTAACAAAAAATCAAGTATGAATGCGACCAAACTTCTGAAGGAGGTTTATACATCAGCATAAATGATTATGCCAGCATACCCGTACCACAGCAGATAATACAACATATGCAGGTTTTCATTTCAAAACTTTGCTGACCTACAAGTTTCTCTTTTACAGTATTGGTTTCCACTTAAACAAATGTTCCGGGTTCAATACAAGGGAAGATCAATTGGCAGCATTTGTCCTTTGAGATAGATTGATAAAAACTTTATGCTGATTGAGTTGTGTTAGTAGTGTTTTGTCGCCATGTCTAAGAGACATGTTTATTTTTGCTTGTTTTGTTTATTTATCACCCCAAATTTAGCACATTTTGTATTTTAACACTATTTATTAAGCAGTATACAATCCTAAACTTTTCTTTCTGAAACATACAGTTCAATGTAGGTCAGGGGCCATATTTACAAAATACCTTAAGGCTAAAATTAGCTCCTAACTTGCTGATTTAGTAAAAACTCAAAAACCATTAACTTAAAAATAATGGGCATGTCATTCGTAATTTTAGGACTCCTACATTTTTGCTCTAAGACTAATTCACAAAGCATTTTATCACTAAAACTAGCTCTAAATCCATAAAACGCTATGAGTAGTCAAGAGGACTCCTAAGTCACTAAGACCAAATCACAAACAGTCAAAATGGCTGCTGCCGCAATCCGCCTAAAGACACTATACAACATGATTGAATAAAGTAAAACAATATAAGCATAATTGGCGTGCTGTCCGAAGCGATCAAAGGCTCTGAGCTCTGAATTTAGCCCAAACCGAGAGTTCTGCTCCGTATCGTAGCTCAAGAGTGAGGAACAATAATAATGATAATAATAATAATTCATTACATTTATATAGCGCTTTTCTAGACTACATTTTTATTTTAAAATCTTTATTTGAATATGGCAACATTATTATTTTAAACATTTTTTTTTTGAATATAGCAACATGAAACTAAGCTATCCAATCACTGTGGTCATAGTTAGTAAGCATGATGACATCATCCATAGCAACGAGGTCAACCCCGGCCCTACTCTTAGCTTAAAGGCTTGTTCGACTTCACCTAGCGATGCGCAGACCGATCGGTGGCTGACTTAAAGCAGTGCATGCCGGTTAGAAATTTTGTCCGACTTGAGACAGCGCCGACGGCACGTGACTGTTACATATGTCAACAAAGTACCGCAAGAGCGATTCGAGAGCAGGTGGCTGATGCAGCCGCTGCAGATTCTCAAGGGGGACTGCAGGAGGATGCGCAAGCTCTGATGACGACACAGCTGATCCACGATTGGCCGATTCGCCGTATGACAGCGATCACGTGCGTTTCGTGTTTATTCTGAAAACTTATGTCACGCTAATGCTCACAAATCATTTATTTATAACAGTAAAACCTCTTTTCATGTAGTCGCGATGTTATATTGTCATGTTTATCAAACTAAAACTGATAAAAACCATTGACACCACTTCATTGATAGTGTGGTTTATATGTTGAACCTTTAATCTTGTCCAAACAGACGCTTTATTAAGCAGTATTGGATGAAAATATCATTTGAAACATCTGTGTATTTGAGAAATATTCCATTTATTTAACTTCAGCTGTGATAAAGTTTGCAAACACAGCTCAAGCGTCACCACGGGAAGCAGAAAGTGTCCGACTTCACGTCTCCGTTTGCAGCTCCTCCCCGCCTGCACTCGGCTACTCTCGCCGATCGCATCCATTGCAGCCGATGTCGAACACACCTTAAGACTTCTCTCTGTTCCTTAGTAAAAGTTATTCATTTAACGGGACAAACTTAGCCTGGATGCCAGCCGAACTTAGCCCCGCCCACAACATTTTTAGGTCGGGCAATTCGGTCTGGCCTTGCTCCATAGAGGAGTAATTATCCCTGAACAGAAACTGTTCGGACCAATGAAATCATCAGGGCGGGCTTTAGCCGATGATGGACAGATGATCAACAGTAAAGTAATCATGCACGTCATCAAAGGAGCTTGGATTATATTTACTTGAATCCTAAACAAAGAGCTTGTTTGTATATGCATTCACCTTCATAATTTCTCTCAAAGATTATGATCATGTTGGGTAAGTGCCAGGTGTGGGCCAGTTCTGCTTCATGCGTTTTGTTCATGGCTGACATGCGGCGTTGCTATGGCTTTATTGCAGCCTAAATCTGGCAAACGGGAGCGGACCGCCCAAGTGCCATCATTCCACGCGGGTAGTGGGCCAGATGAAAGTGTAAAGTGTGGGCCGGATCTGGGCCAGAGCAATTTTGCTATCTGGGCCAGATGTGGGCCAGTTCTGCTTCATGCGTTTTGTTCATGGCTGACATGCGGCGTTGCTATGGCTTGATTGTGGCCTAAATCTGGCAAACGGGAGCGGACCGCCCAAGTGCCATCATTCCACGCGGGTAGTGGGCCAGATGAAAGTGTCAAGTGTGGGCCGGATCTGGGCCAGAGCAATTTTACTATCTGGGCCAGATGTGGGCCAGTTCTGCTTCATGCGTTTTGTTCATGGCTGACATGCGGCGTTGCTATGGCTTTATTGCGGCCTAAATCTGGCAAACGGGAGCGGACCGCCCAAGTGCCATCATTCCACGCGGGTAGTGGGCCAGATGAAAGTGTCAAGTGTGGGCCGAATCTGGGCCAGAGCAATTTTGCTATCTGGGCCAGATGTGGGCCAGTTCTGCTTCATGCGTTTTGTTCATGGCTGACATGCGGCGTTGCTATGGCTTGATTGCGGCCTAAATCTGGCAAACGGGAGCGGACCGCCCAAGTGCCATCATTCCACGCGGGTAGTGGGCCAGATGAAAGTGTAAAGTGTGGGCCGGATCTGGGCCAGAGCAATTTTGCTATCTGGGCTGTGTATCATTAAATAATTTTATTTTTTTACAACACCGGCAAAGATCGTTTATTCCAGCGCGTGTGCAGACAGGGTTGCCAAGTTTTTACAACAAAATCTGCCAACTACTAGCCCTAAACAATAGCTTCTCGGGGGGTTCTCCGGAAAAAAATGCTGTTTGGGGGGTAAAATGTGTGTTATTTTGCAAGGGGCTAATAAAATTTGCACTTATGGGTCTATATATCACATAATAGTCGCTTCAACCGTTGGACATAGAAAACAACCGCGGAAAAAAACGCGGAATTGGCAACACAGTGTAGTTGAGCTCTGTCTGTTGACATTTGACAATGCGTCGCTTCGTTACTCTGATTGGTTTGCTCCATTGGGCTGTGATTATGAGGCGTGTTTCAACCGAACCAGGAAAGACATCAATTGGATAGGCCAACAAAGGTCTATCCAATTGATGTCTTTCCTGGTTCGATTGAAACACGCCTCATAATCACAGCCCAATGGAGCAGTTTCAGACTCATATTCTGACTAGAATTGAGTATGACCACGTCAGGCTAGGACAAACTCTTACCTAAGAACGTTTACTGCTGTTTAGGTGAACTCTTAATGGTTTGATAAAATGTTTTGTGAATACTGCCCCAGATGTTAGAACTGACAGTTATCATCACATCACATCTAGTACTGTATTCACAAAAACATTTATCTTATCACTAAGAGTTCTCCTAAATGGCTGTAAAAGTTCTTAGTTAAGTGTTTTCTCTTAAAATTCATTCACAATGCTGCTGAGAGCAACTTTTACTAAGGAATAGAGAGAAGTCTTAAACTAAGAGTAAGGGCGGGGTTGACCTCGTTGCTATGGATGATGTCATCACGCTTACTAACTATGGACAAAGTGATTGACTGAAATAAAAATGTTGCCATATAAAAATAAAGATTTTAAAAAGTGTCAGTATAAACTAGTAAACTCAGCTAATTGTCAGCCTCTTACATGTCTGCATCTTGAGAGATTGCAGAATTCAAGCAAAAATTATGTTTTATAAACAAAGTTCATGAGGAGCACGTTCAAACTGTCTATCTAATCAGCGTGAGAGGAGTTAGAGAGATGAGCCGACTCACCTAACGTTAGTTCCTCCACAGTTTTCTGCATCCCTCCGCCACTCGTTCCTCACGCTCGATCTGCGATACGGGGCAGAACTCTGGGTTTGGGCTAAATTCAGAGCTCAGAGCCCTTGATAGCTTCTGACAAGATGTCAAATATACACTTATTTTGTTTTATTTTATTAAAGCATTTCTTAGTGTGAACTCATAAAAACAACGACCACAGGTAATCTGACATTATATATATATATATATATATATATATATATATATATATATATATATATATATATATATATATATATATATATATATATATATATATATATATATATATATATATATATATATATATATTTGGACCAAATGTATTTTTGATGCTTCAAGAGATTCTCATTAACTAACTGATGTCACATATGGACTACTTTGATGATGTTATTATTCCCTTTCTGGACATGGACAGTATAGTGTGCATACACTTTCAAACGCTCTCGGCCTAAATATAAAATATCTTAAACTGTGTTCTGAAGATGAACGGAGGTCTTACGAGTGTGGAATGACATTAGGGTGAGTCATTAATGACAAACATTTTTGGGTGAACTAACCCTTTAAGTGTACTAAGTTGTTTCTACTAAAAATGAGTATTGTGAGCTTTACTTAATAAGTGTTTGTTCAGTCAACTTAACATTGCTGAGTGAAACGAACAAACTGGCCGGTGGATCTGTAGTTCCCAGCATGCTTTGCAAGGGACTTCATTAGGAGAGTACATTTAAGGATTAAATTGTTATTTTATTTGTTTTTCAGTAAAAGGAAAGATGTTGTTAGTGTATGTTAGGGTTTAATGTTCAGTTATGTTGGACATAAGAGGAGTTTCTGTAATTATGGTTACCATTATGCAGAAGAGTGGTGCCTGTGTTTAGGCTGTGGGCACTCATATAAACACATTGATTGGATGGACATCCTGCCCTCAATTAAAAAAATTTTGAATTTTGTTTTTAAACATTCAGTTGTAGAAGAAGTGGTCAATTAAATAAGGTAAATTAAATCGATAAATGTGTTCACCTAACATAATTATATATATATATATATATATATATATATATATATATATATATATATATATATATATATATATATATATATATATATATATATATATATATATATATATATATATATAATTCAAGTAATTTTGAGTACACTTAAACAGTTACTTTGTTAAATGTACAAAAAAAAAAAAGCATGGTCAAGTGGTTGCACACAACTATATTGATTAAGTTTTACAAATAACAATTTAGTTATATGAATGTCAAGTAAACCTGACAAAATGTCTTTAAGAAATGCAAACCATTTGGATTTGTCACTGTTCTATGCATGTGGTTAACTTAATAATGTTATGTTACATTTTATAAAAGTTTATTTTGGTATAACTTGAAATAATCCAGTTAGTTATTAAGCCTTATTTTCATAGCTTGGCACATTTTAAGTGGCTTACTGTAATAGCAATTTTTTTTTTTTTTAAGATACTTTTTTTTAAGAATTATAATTATATAGAGCTGCTGATATATTTTAGTTTGTACCAAATCGTCCTTTAAACACAACAGTATTCTAATTTAATTGCCTTACAATGTTGCTAAAATTGTGTATGGTCATCTACCCATTTCCTAAATTGCTTAAATAGCCTCTTTCTTTAACATACAGCTCTGGAATCTATTACAAATCCCTGAGATAGACAAGTCATTTCCACTGAAATAAACTGGAATCAGGAACTGTCCCCTTGACGTAATGTGACTCATTATCAAAATCCAATTAGCCTCAAACAGTGAGTGACAATGGAGAGTAGGAATGTAAAAAGCTTTATTATGTGTGTATTAGGCCCTCTGTGACAGAGCGGCGGAAATGAAACTTCTTTTTCTTTCTTTTTTTATGTCATTACTTTGTTAATTAGGGTGCACAAACTCTCTTTAGAGATGTTAATGGGTTCATCTCCCTATTTCTAAACATTTCAGTTCCAGAAATATCTTTTAATATTTATCAGAAGAGACATAGAAAGATCCTGAGTCAGTCTTAAAGCTGAAAGAAAGGGAGAAGGAAATAAGAGAGATTAGATCAGATAAAAGAAAGAAAATTAATGAAAACAAGCCGTGATTTTTTTTTCTTCACTTTTAATTTTATTTGCCTACTTTGGATTGTTTTGCACACAGTAATAAAAATGCCATCCATGACTTTAAAATAATTGAGTTTCAGTGGCTTAAACAGATTTGATAATGATCATTGATATCATTTTTAGGAGCCGTTGATATCATAACGTAAAAAAAAATAAAAATAAAGTTTTGACTGTTCATTTACTTGTCAATGGCATTTTGGGTACCTGAAAGAAAATAATAGAAGAAAAAAAATAGGATTACAAACTGCAATGTTGTCATGCACATGAATACGTGTTCAGCCTGGCTTGGGCCATAACAACCATAGATACTGAGGGGGACAAGTCCCCCCAAATAATTAGAAATGGCCAAATTAAATCATGTGTATCAGTGCAACTGTTACAAAAGGTATCATCCTCACAGAAGTAAAACATAAGGTAACAAAGGTTTATAGATATGTTGCCCATTAAGAGGGCAGTGTCTTTAAATTATTTACTAAATTAAATCACTTTGCCCCGCTGAAAAGACAGAACGTGCAAGAAAATGTCATCCACCAATTGTAACCTGTCATTGGGACGATTGGTCCCACCCACAGGTACATGCCCCCCATCCCACCCAAATTTTCTTTGGGGCATCAAAGGGCAGAGTTGACGGCTCGTCGGGGGCCGGCACGGAGCGGAGGGTTCGTGCTGGAGCGGAGTCCAGCAGGCATGGAACGGAGTCCAGGGGGGATGGAGTGGATTCCCCAAAGTCTATAAGCCAGCATGGTTCTGGCGGAGAAGCGCCCCCCTTGGCCGGCAACGAAGTCTTAGCCTTCGCCCTCCTCCTCGGCCGTCTGGGCTTAGAAGACGGCAGATTGGCACAGGAAGACCCACTGGAGGGATAGGAGGAGGAAGCTGGCTGTGGTTGGACTGACCAGACCACGTGTTTCGCTGAGGGGGCAGGACAAGGAAAACATTCTTATGAACCGCTTCAATCTCGAACTCAGAACCATTTAGACTCAAAATCAAATTGATAGTCTCAACTAGGGAATAGGAATGGGCAGGTTCAAGAAAACGAATAGTGTCCTTGTCCGAACCTATCAGAAAAAAAAAAAAAAAAAAAAAAAAAAACGCAGTTAATGAAGCATCTGACCAGCCCACCAGATAAGCTCAACAAACTCCTCCTCCTTCTGCCGAAGCCTACATAGGCGATCCTCCACCGAAGAGCTGTTTGCTGGGGACACGGAAGAGATTGGGGTCAGAAAGATGCCCATCTTAGCATTGGAAGTTCTGGCAATTGGGTTCTAGTCTTCTGTCATGGGCGTGTGATGCAGCAGAGATGAGGAGATCCAGTTCTTCCAAACTGATAGGCTTTTATTAGACGATAACATGAAAAGAGCACCAAACACCACAAATCAGACTTCAACTACAACAAGGAGTGACTACACAAGAGCATCTTAAATAGGGAACCAAAACGAGTTAATAACCAAGATACAGCTGGAACACAATGAACGAATGAGGGTAACCAAGGAGACAGATAAGTGACGGGAAACTAACAAAGGAACATGTGACAAGTGGAAACACAACGGAAACAGACTACACATGTAAGTACACAAGTCAACAAAATATATAGCATTGTTCTAGTGGTTTTTAGATATTTTAATACAAAAATACAAATTGTGTCTTAAAAAACAATAAGACCAGTAAGACTCCCACTCCTACTCTTGCCCAATAAAAATTGCCTTTACCAAAAAAAAAAAAAAAACGGGTTACTGCCTTGATGCAGAATACAGTGTTTTTTACTGGATCCATGTGACCGAGGCCATTTTGAAACCATTGTTGTCTGTATGTGGAAAAAAGGCAAAATAATACATTTTACTTTTTTTTTTTGCAATTTATTTTCCATATAAATGTGCCCTAAATCAGGAGTGTAAAACTCCAGGACCACTGTGTTTCATCACACACATTTGAAACAGCTAATAAAGGTCTTCAGGATCACAAGAAACTTTGGAGCTGGTTGGAGCTGCAATCTGCAGGACAAAGACCCAGGAGTGAAGTTTGACACGCGATTTAAATACATCCATTTATTATCCATTTATTAAAATTGTATTTTAGTGACTGGCTAATAATGAATACATCTTGACGTGCTTAAAGGAGATTTACCCCACTGTCCAACTCCCACTTTCATGCACACACAGCAGTATAATGATCTCTGTTCCTCAAAATAGGCAAACAGGGAAATGAGAGTGTGGGCTAAATTAGCAATAAGAACTTGTACTGGTAATGTTGCTGTCCTGATAATACCCCCTTTTTCTCTTTTCCAGCTCTTGAAGTCTGATCAATGTCCATGTCTCATGTGAAACGCTTTCAAAAACTGCGCCAGCACATCTGGGTTAATTGGCCGCTGTTCCCAGGACCCACAAAACGTGTGATTTATGTAGCATTAGTGAAAACACGAACTTCATGTGATCCTTTCCAAATGATGTTCTGGCGGAACGCTCTGAATTGAACATGTAGCCTTCAGATTTTGCAGATTTCCTCACCATGTTAATAGCAATCTGATCTATAATCCCAAGGACGTAAGCCCAGAAGTAAATAAATGAATAATGACAGAAGTGGGGAATGGGGAACTTTCCATGCAGATTCAGGACTAGAAAACATGAAAGCGTTTGCTTTTATTTAATGGGAAAACATACCCGACTGCTTGTTCAGAGTATGTTAAGAATTCTCAGAATAGTTGCAGGGGTTGTTTTCATCGTCTTAATCAATCATTATCTCCATCATTATAATCACATTTCCTTCCAGAACTTCATACTTCATACTTTGGACAATTAAATAATATCTCAATTGAACCATGTAGGGCACTGTCATTGTTCGTAATTGGTCTTTCCCCAGAGGAGCTGAAATGCCAACGGTGTCATGTTGGCCCGAAAGCATCCCATCGTTACAGAAGAGCTGGAAGGTTAGGCTACAGCGCTATGCCGCTAATTAAAGCTAGTCTCTTCCTCTAACCGCTGAATTATAGATGACAAGTCATCAGTGGGGCTGGTTTATAATTACCAGCCTGCTAACAGGACTTGTTTTCCTTCTCATGTTTTGAGTGTCATTGTTGGAATTATTCCCTGTCTTTGATAGACCCAAGTTTTGCCTCCTTCTCTTTTTTTATATATATCCGAACATCAATTATGGAGTTGCAGACATACAACCTGCCTGTAGTCACTGTTCTTCCCCAGCTGGCAAATCATGCTGCATTTGTAATTTCCACTATTTGGACCGACACTGCTCTCTTTCGCTCTCTCCCTTCCTCTCTCATTTGGACCGAGAGATTGCTCTGGAAGGGTGAAGAGAGACAGCAATCTGTCAAGGCCATAGGTTACACTGTGCCATCTGCCATGGAGCGAGATTACGAGAGTTTGGCCGGCTGGCATTGTTTTGACTGTCTCAGCTCAATCCCAGATTTTCAACTATGCTTCTCACACACTGCACACGATGGAGGTGATGCTAGGGGTGAAAGAGAGAGGATGAGATGAGAAAGAGGGAGGGATGGAGGCAAAAGATACTATCTAGCTGAATGCTGAAGAGGAAGAATAAATCAATACGCAGTGTTGTGCCCACCCATGCGCTGTTTGTAAAGGCCTGACGTCCTCCACCAGTAAAAGGAAATCGGTGTTTGTGGATACGTGAGTGGGTTTGAGGGGTTGTATAAGAGCCTGCATGTCTGGTGATCTCATTATATCCATGTTTAGATCCACAATCCATATTTTTCTGCTCCACGATCCTGTCGCATTGTCCAATTTGCTCAAGGGAAGCGTGTTGACTGTTTTATGTGTACTTTAAATAATCTTGGAATCTTCTATGATCTGATAACAAAATCTGGGATTATTTTAAAGGCGTAATGAAATGGACATTTTAGATATTTACACATAAAGAGGTTCCTCTACAATAAAGCATACTGCAAGTTTCATACCACAGAGGTAACTACCCATTTAAAAAATATGAGTTTTGGTTTTACTCCCTTTTGAAACACTCAAACAGACAAAACTATTCACAAAATGGTTAGACATTTGAACGAGTGAGTGAAACTTTCAAAGCCATTACTGAGTTCACAGGTGACTCCCTCGCTGAACCGAAAAATCCATTTTTGGTTATGTCAGATTTTAAATTAACCAGGAACTCTTACTGCGATATACATTTTATGTCTGTGAGACTTCTGGCTGTTCATGCTGTACAGTATGTATATACTCACAGTATTGCATATTCACAGAGATTTCTTATCCGGTTACACTTTATTTTGATGGTCTACTTTAGACATTCTGCTAACTCTAAGAAACTTTGCAACTGCATGTCAACTAAATCTCATTAGAGTATTAGTAGATTGCTAGGTTAGCATTAGTAGAATAAGTTGACGTACTTGCAAAGTTACTTATCATCAGAACATCTTTTGGGAAAGCATCAACATAGTATGAGCAGATATTAAACAGACATGCAGTTGCAAAGATATAAATAATTAGTAGAATGTATAAAGTGGACCATCGATGATTTTTAGGAGCCAATGGCTCCCAATACATTTTTTTGCCCTGTTGTTTACTGCTATGTTCATAGTCAGCCATCAAAGCAAACACTCTTCCTGCATTCATAATATATTCGAAAAGCTGTTTTTTCAGCTGCCCCTAATGAGTATTGTAAGTCCACAGTATCAGCTCAATCGTAAGAGAAACAAAGGAAGCCTGAATTGATTTCATATCTTGCCTTAACGGATAAAAAAAATTGATTGCATAAACAACAATCTTGCTTGACTTCCCTGGTACATTCGAAATATCATTTTCCATAAAACAAGGGCAACGAGAGAGTATGGAGGTATTTACAGCCTGAAAATTTTCGCTCCAGGCTGGGTTCCAGTATATGCGTGGAGCATCCAAATGCTCCCTAAATCTTACAGTAGTGTGTTTGCATATATGTGTGTGTGTGTGTGTGTGTGTGTGTGTGTGTGTGTGTGTGTGTGTGTGTGTGTGTGTGTGTATGTGTGTGTGTGTGTGTGTGTGCGCGCGCGCGCTTGTCTGAGGCTGTATTGCCTCGGGCAAAGTCGGAACTGCAGGTTGAGGCATCACTCTGTAGTCACTAATAAGGAGCCTAATCTTATTCCACATGCTGTTATCAACAAACTGATGCAATGAAACACAAGGATGAGGATATTTTACAGAACGCTACTGTCGAGTGCCGGTGTGAGAGAATCAGGCTCACACTTTAAGATTAAAAATATCCAGCCTTACACGTCAGGTAAGCGTCGATGCTCTGAGGAGAGTTTCGCCTACATGCAAGTTTTGTCTGATCTTATCAATGTCTGCGGGTTCACTCTTTGCACACCTACCCAACTCCCATTAGGCTGAAGTTTGACAGTGCAATACACTCGCTTCATAGAGTGTTGCTTCCAAAACACAAGCAGTATGTGTAAAGGTACACCCTAGTGAAAGAGTTTCATTCAAACACCTGGCAGGCATATTCATACAGTAGAAGCAGGGCAAAGTGATCCTGGTGAGAGTGAGAATGATTCCTCACTAGTAAACAAAACTAATGAGCTATTGTGATGTATAAACTATCAAAGGCTTTAATGTTAATATTGTTCTCTTTTAGCTGAGCAGATGTGTAATATGAGGCTAGATTTAGCCACCGTAACAACCAAGGCAAATGGGGTATGGCTGTGTCCAACAGCATAGTATTTGCTGAGTGGGGCAGAGTGTACTCCCTAGTCATCTAGAATCTAATTTCTCTACCATATTAGCAAACACAAGATATGAGAGCATTAGTGCATTACAATCACCCGCTAGTGCTCTGACAAATGCCCAGCCATCGTAAGTGAGAATCTAAATAGGTAGGAGTGTATACACATGAACTGAAGGGCACTGGGATATGGCGCTCAAGGTACATTGCAAAGCATAAAGATAAAACTGAGTGCTGAGCAATCGATTAATTATGATTAATTACATCCAAAATAAAAGTATATATATATATATATATATATATATATATATATATATATATATATATATATATATATATATATATATATATATATATATATATATATATATATATATATATATGTGGTGAGGTGAAGGAGCGAGGGACATGGGATGAGCGAGTGAGACCGGGGACGTTATTGCGAAAGCGTGTCACCTGCAAGCCACACCGGTCTCGAATCCTCTCATGAGGGAGCACGGAGCCATTTAAGGATGAGCGACACCAGTCAAGGACGAGAGAGGACCAGTTCTGGATTATACGTTGAGTTTTGTTTATGTATTGTTATGTGTGTGCGGGCAGTCATCTGTGAGGGGCTGCCCGCGGTTTACTTTCGTTTTGTTTATTTAATAAATGTTGTTGAATGTTCACCGGTTTGCACCTCCTTCCTTCCCATCTTCGAACTTTATTACAATATATATATATATATATATATATATATATATATATATATATATATATATATATATATATATATATATAGTAATAAAGTTTGTGGTGTGAATTAGGGGTGACCTCTAATAGTCGAAGATTCGATGCATCTATATGCAGGACAGGATTCGACCACTGATCTCGGAGACACGGTGCTGAGCTTCAGTCCAGTGTGAGATCCCCTTTAGGCACAATCGGCTTAAGAACATGCATATAAAGACATTCAAAGTGTTATTTTCCTCTCTAGGCAGGGATTTTTTTAGGTTTATTTGTCAAAATGTTCTTTTATATATTTGTGTGATGTTCTGTGTTTTGATCGCGGCTTTTAAATGTTATGAGAGAACGGTTAATTTACGAATGTGAAGTGTAGCCTAGTTTTGATCACTTTATTAAAAGTGGGGCTGTGTGCCGTGTCTAAAGTAAAATAAAAATAATCTTAGCCTCCTGCTGACTAGTGTCCTGCCCTTCCCAACCCATTTATACCATTTTTTTTTTTTCCGGTCTATGGTTTACACACACATAGGCCTAGATGATTCGACTATCGGTCAACCATAGAGAGATTCGAAAATTCTGATTCGAATGTGTAAATCCTTAGTCGGGGACACCCCTAATATATATATATATATATATATATATATATATATATATATATATATATATATATATATATATATATATATACAGGGAGTGCGGAATTATTAGGCAAGTTGTATTTTTGAGGATTCATTTTATTATTGAACAACAACCATGTTCTCAATGAACACAAAAAACTCATTAATATCAAAGCTGAATATTTTTGGAAGTTTTCGTTTTTAGTTTTAGCTATTTTAGGGGGATATCTGTGTGTGCAGGTGACTATTACTGTGCATAATTATTAGGCAACTTAACAAAAAACAAATGTATACCCATTTCAATTATTTATTTTTACCAGTGAAACCAATATAACATCTCAACATTCACAAATATACATTTCTGACATTCAAAAACCAAACAAAAACAAATCAGTGACCAATATAGCCACCTTTCTTTGCAAGGACACTCAAAAGCCTGCCATCCATGGATTCTGTCAGTGTTTTGATCTGTTCACCATCTACACTGCGTGCAGCAGCAACCACAGCCTCCCAGACACTGTTCAGAGAGGTGTACTGTTTTCCCTCCTTGTAAATCACAGATTTGATGATGGACCACAGGTTCTCAATGGGGTTCAGATCAGGTGAACAAGGAGGCCATATCATTAGATTTTCTTCTTTTATACCCTTTCTTGCCAGCCACGCTGTGGAGTACTTGGACACGTGTGATGGAGCATTGTCCTGCATGAAAATCATGTTTTTCTTGAAGGATGCAGACTTCTTCCTGTACCACTGCTTGAAGAAGGTGTCTTCCAGAAACTGGCAGTAGGACTGGGAGTTGAGCTTGACTCCATCCTCAACCCGAAAAGGCCCCACAAGCTCATCTTTGATGATACCAGCCCAAACCAGTACTCCACCTCCAGCTTGCTGGCGTCTGAGTCGGACTAGAGCTCTCTGCCCTTTACCAATCCAGCCACGGGCCCATCCATCTGGCCTATCAAGACTCACTCTCATTTCATCAGTCCATAAAACCTTAGAAAAATCAGTCTTGAGACATTTCTTGGCCCAGTCTTGACGTTTCAGCTTGTGTGTCTTGTTCAGAGGTGGTCGACTTTCTGCCTTTCTCACCTTGGCCATGTCTCTGAGTATTGCACACCTTGTGCTTTTGGGCACTCCAGTGATGTTGCAGCTCTGAAATATGGCCAAACTGGTGGCAAGTGGCATCTTGGCAGCTGCACGCTTGACTTTTCTCAGTTCACGGGCAGTTATTTTGCGCCTTGGTTTTTCCACATGCTTCTTGCGACCCTGTTGACTATTTTGAATTAAAAACGCTTGATTGTTCGATGATCACGCTTCAGAATCTTGGCTATTTTAAGACTGCTGCATCCCTCTGCAATATATCTCACTATTTTTGACTTTTCTGAGCCTGTCAAGTCCTTCTTTTGACCCATTTTGCCAAAGGAAAGGAAGTTGCCTAATAATTATGCACACCTGATATAGGGTGTTGAGGTCATTAGACCACACCCCTTCTCATTACAGAGATGCACATCACCTAATATGCTTAATTGGTAGTAGGCTTTCCAGACTATACAGCTTGGAGCAAGACATCATGCATAACGAGGATGATGTGGTCAAAATACTCATTTGCCTAATAATTCTGCACTCCCTGTATATATATATATATATATATATATATATATATATATATATATATATATATATATATATATATA